>NC_053138.1:64090515-64261820 GCF_016808335.1 Panicum virgatum | reverse complement strand
CCCCCCGCGCCACCGCCAATGGACCCGGGGAAACCGTTTAACGCCACCTGGCCCGCCCCTTGGCACCTCCTCGCGCGCACACGCGTCCCAGGCCGCTCCCGAGCCGCCACGACACCCCGGCGCAGCGCCCTCCTCCTCCCGCTCGCCGTCGAGTCGCCCAGGGCCAAATCGACCACCCCCAGTCACTACATTGCTCACCCAGGAGCTCTTTGGCCTATAAAGACCCCCAGAAACCCACGGTCGCGCCCCTTCTTCCTCTCTTCCTCCTCCTCCCGCCGCCGGCCATGGCCGCCGAGATCCAGCTCGCGCGGACCGGCTAGCCCCCCCACATTGCCCCCTCCGACCACCGCAGAGGCTTCTCCACCTCCTAGTTACGCTCCACGCGCGCGGAATCGAACCCAAAACCCCTCCCGAAGCCGTTCCCCTTTGCGCCGCCGCCGGCGAGCTCAGGCTCACCGCGGACCGGCCAGCTCCGGGGAAGGCCGAGCCCGACAGCTACCCCAGAAGCATCCACGAGCTCACGCGGTGCTCGTGCGCGCCTTGTTCCCCTACCCCGAGCCCTCCTTCACCTCCAGCACCGGCGAGCCGAACAACCGACCCGCCATCAACGCCGACGAGCTTGAACCTGTGCTCCAAACGCTCGAACGTCGACCAGGGTAGGTGTTCCTCGATCCTTTCTCCCCCACGCGCCTCCCCGTGGCAGCCCCGGTAAGCCCTGCACCGCAGAACACCACCGGCAAGATGCCACGGCGGAGAAGGCCGGCGAAGGACCCGGTTGTAATTTCTTTTTTTCATTCAAGGGTGTCTCTGCAAGTTTTACAGTGTATACCAGTAAACTTCTAAAATGCGAAACAAATCACAGAAAAATCAGAAAAAATGCAAACTCAACTGATCTGGAATCCTTGTAACAAAATCTACAAATTTTGTAACATTCACATTTGCAGAAACTCAACCGAATTTAATCTAGGGAAAAGATTAAGAAAATCACCTTATGCATGTTCATGAAGTTCTGCTCATCAAATGACTTTGATTTTTGGATATGTTATAACTAATGGGATGCTAAGATCACAGTAAAAGATGACACCAAACCAAAATAGTTATCGGGTTAGAACAATCAAGATTCTCTAATCTGTTGTTAGCAATCTCGATTTAATTCTGGAAATGTGTACATGAACTTGCTCTGAAAATTTTACTACAGCCTTGTGCCACTGAATCCCTGCAAATCTCTAAAATTCAAATTTATTAGAGTTCATTTGCTATATACCATGATTTATGCTTGTTTAATCAACTTAATTCCTCATATATAGTTCTTATGCTCAGAAAAATTTTATTTATTTCTGGAGTCTCTTTTTAGCTCTATGTTCCTGTCTAAAAATTTTGAGCTGCAGTTACAGAGTTTTGCCTTGGTGAATAATCATGCTTAACATCTTAGGGCTAGATTTACTATTTTTGTTCTGAGTAATCTACAATGTTTCTAATCATCATTTTTGGGCATGATCTTGTTTAGAGTATGTTCTACCTGTGATAAAAAGTTCATACTGGTCGGATGCATCTTGAGAAATTCATGCAAACTCATGTTAAATTAACTGAATAACTAATTTATCATAGTGAGTTAAATCTTGAAAAATTTTCTGGAGTATGTTTAACTCAGGACCAGTCTCTGGTAAAAATTTGAGAAGCAAATCCTTAGTAAAACTTTCTGTAGATTTAATCTTTGTTAATGGCTTGCTGTTTTTAATCTTTTTATCACCTCTGCTATATAAGTGATAAAATCTGGAAAATTTCAGTACTGAGTTTATGCTTTGAAGTTGCTTGCATAAAATTTGTAGCACCAGAATCCATGTTGAACATTCTGTACAAAAAGATGAAGTAACTAGAGTAATCCTTTTGCATGAATAGTTATAGTTCTTGCTCTATGGTAGATGCTGAAATTTATACCCTAATGTTCAAGTTTGAATCTGAGTTACTTTAGTGTTTCATCACTAGCTCTTTAGTAGTGGTGTTGTTAAGGAATAATGAAAGCATGCTATGTGTTGAAATAAAAAAATGAAAACCCAAAACCCCACTCATTCATGAATAACCGTTTATGTTTGCTACTCTATAAACGGTTGCCCATGCAATGAAATGTGAAATCATCACTAAATTAACTTTCATGGACTACAACTTTATCGTGAAGGAAAGAAATTATATCCCTGAATAACTCAAAATATTGCATTGCATATAGAAACGGTTAACCTCGCGGACGGAGACTACGAACTGGTGCCCGCGGACTCTCGTGCGGAGCAGGAGGTTAATCTGAACTGTACTAACTTGTCTCAAGACCTGGGCCAAGCCCCAGAAGCTTTTCTGTCTGACAGTGCCCAAGAAGGCAAGCCCCGGAGCATAATCCCACTATTTTTTCCGAATTACCATTCTGCTATCTATTTATTAATGTATGGTAATAGTTGGTTTTCTGCAATTAAGTTCTCTAGGCGTTGATCGAAAACCCTAGATGCATGATCCATAGGAACCTATGTTTGATACCGGATCTTTTTATCGACTAGTTGCCATGCTAAATAGGTTCGGTAGAAGTCGAGTGGTTCCCTGCCTCTCGCGAGCAAATAGGATTTGTACTGACTTTAATTCCTGTTGAAATGTAAGGACAACGGGCGGGGTTGTGTAGTTGTGATACCCCGCTGGTATAGTCAAAAATGGCTAAGGTCGCGGTGTGTGGCTCATTTCGTTAAGCGTTTGAAAGTACTAGCCACATACCGAGAAATATGGTAATCGGTAAGCTTAAGTACCTGATTGGACCGGCGAGTGGAACGATCTCGCACCCTCCTGGTAGAAGTAGGGTTTATTTTTATGTCGCGACGTACGGGTGCAGAGTGGTCGGACTCTGTAGTCGGGGAGGGTGTTCCGGATCCATCGGGGAGGGTGTTCCGGATCCACGGACTGGAAAGAAAGGGGAAAAGTAGCGTGGGCGGGAGCGAAGTCGATCCCCATGCGTGTGGTCTAGGTTCCCCTGGCCAGGTTGAAATTCGATTCAGAATCGTCCGCCTCTCACGGCATGAGATTGATTAATGTTTTCGGTCACATAGAGTAACAAGTGAAATCCAATGATGAAAATACTGTTGGTTGATTAAATGGTTGCTCTACCATGTTTGAGTAGAGTCAGTTGCAAATTTAGAATGGTTAATTCTACTAGAATCTGGCTAAGTAAAACCTGAAAATTAAGGATCAACACTTAGCGGCATTTTTGGCAAACAAACCCTACCAACCAAAAAGCTTGCATGTCTAGTTATCGGACTATGTTATATCCGGAGACGGATCAGTCTTGCTGAGTATTAGTATACTCAGCCTTGCTTGTGGCACTGTTTTTCAGGGTACTAACTTTGAAGACCTGTTTGCGAGTCTACTTGGCCTTGTACTCTGCCTCCGGGTTGGTCTGTTGAGTGGGATGGCCCTTCAGCTGGTGCTAATCACCCTCCCGCTGAGTGACGCATTCGTACGGGCTTTACCGATGCGTCACGTTATTTCGTTAGTTATCTTTTAATGCTTCCGCTGAACTTTGAGACTTGAATAATTTGAGGAGTTGGAACTCCGTAGTACTTCGCTAGTCTGAACATGGTTTGTAATAAGTTTTCTTTCCGCTGCAATCACTCTGAGATGTATGAAATGGTTTGTGTTGTAATCTCTGGGCTCACCTTCGTGTGAGTGTTGTCTGCTGATCCTGGAATAGCGTGGCTTTTATCGAGTCTTCACTCGAGGAACTGCCGGTGAGTGCCAGATTGGGTCAGAGTTGCTTAGCAACGAAGATCAGTGCACCCGGGCCCAATAGTTTTGGGTGGTTCCGCCACAGTCACCTCCAATCGACCCTCCCTGTTCTGAACGGAGGGGAACCGCAAACACCTCCTGCGAGCTCTCAAAGATCACTCTCCTCAAATTAATAGGCATCATATGCACTAATCTTCTTCGAGAATCCATCCTGGATAACGAAATTGAATATGAAAAAAGGTCAGACTTTCAGGATCAAGGGGGGAACGGGAAAAAAAGCATGCTACAAAGCAATTGCAACAATCTACAACCAACTTTGCGCACCACCTTCACAAATCATCAGATCCTCCCCGGAAATTAGACAAAATAAAAAATCAATGTGAAAAAAAATACAGCTCGCCTTGCGCTGCAGGGCAGAATCACATCTCATCTATCCGATCAAATCCACCACAAAAGGAAAATGATAGGAACCTGCTGTCGCCAATGAACAACACCAGAAGTGCGATTAGAGTCCTGGGGACCCACCTCGGCAGTCGATCTGCCGACGAAATTGGAAGCAAGCACAGGGTTAGAGATACGAACCTAGCGCCCCCGATCTTCGACGCCGCGAATGCGTCTCCAATCCAGGCGAGATTGGATTTGGAAGAGGAAAACCTGCTGACCGGAAATGAGCTCGAGGGAGTGGAGAAAAATTGGTAGGAGAGGCGAGCGGGATCTGGCGTGGGGGTAGGCAGCCGGGGCAGCACGGGAGCCGGCGGCGCAGGGCCTCGCCGGGCGGCGCGAGGGGGAGACCAGGAGCCCGGCTCGGACGTCTGCAGCTGGCCGGTGCGGCACGGGAGGGTCGCCTCGCCGGGGGAGCAGGCGCTGGGTGGGGGGGGTGTACCTCAGGCTGTAGCTCGCCGGGGCGGCGCGAGGGGAGACCAGAAGCCCGGCTCGGACGTCTGCAGCTGGCCGGTGCGGCACGGGCGGGTCGCCGGCGGGAGGCCGAGTCGGAAACCGAATCGTCCCACGATCTATTAGGAGGTGGCGATGGAAAAAGGAACCGGACGTGTGAGGGAAACCAGCGAAGGGGAGAAAAACCAGATGGGGTCGGGGGAGGCGCGCCGAGCGCGGGTCCGAGTCGGGTGCGGTCGTGCGGGCGGGTTTGGGCTCGAGTATGGAATAAGGTATTCCATACTGTACTCAATAGAGCTATTATATATATATATATATATAGAGGAGGGGAGGAGGTGACAATTTGCTCTTGATCCCTTGACAAATATAATATTTACAAATAGACTCTTGGGCCATCACATGAGGCCCATTTACAACATGGGTTGGGTCATTCCCCCAACAGGATAGAAGGACCCGTTCCCTTGGCGCCGACACATATGTTTGTGGTGTTTATAGACAAATTTTCACAGAACTCGGTCTTTTTGGTGCTAGGCACCCGGCTTCTTGAGCATTAGCAAACACAGCAGCCCGAGTGCTACATCACATGTTTGTTTACCGTTTTGGCATAAGGCCATTTTGACCCATTCATGAGCCATTTCCTCGAGTTTGAACATGATTTCACATGATGGTGACGGTTACAACTGCTTCTACGAAATTTAGTTGTTTTTGTGCCGAGCACTCGGCAGTTCATTCTTAGGTTCCGTGACCTGCTCACGTTTCTTGCCTGTTTTTGCCTATTGCCATTTTCATCTGGTCTTCAACCTTGTCTCCCATTTGAACATGATTCAATGCGTGAGTAACGTTTATAGCCATTTTCATAGAACTTTTCATATCGGGCTCAAGCTCGGCCGTTATTTGCCTACTGTGAGCTGCAGCTCACGTTTCTCTACCGTTTTCACTCGAGGCTATTTGGACTCGTTCATGAGCTGTTTCCTCCCATTAATTGAACGTTCTCGGTGACACCTATATCTACTTCCATAGAACTTGGCCAACCCGTCGGCCTGTTTTTCCTCCCGTGAGCTACAACTCATGTTTCATGGCCGTTTTCACCCACAACTATTTTCTCTTGTTCATGAACCATTTCCTCTTGTTTGAATATGTTTGTGGCGCTTACGGCCATTTCCACATAACTTCATCATTTTCATTCCGAGCGTCCATCTCCCCCTTTTTTTTTACCTAATGTGAGCTAGCTCACGCTTTTTGGCCGTTTTCGTCAACGACCGTATCTTCACTCGTTAATGAGCCGTTTCCTTCCATTTGAAGATGATTCCATATATTAGTGATGCTTATAACCATTTCTATAGAATATGGGCATTTCCAGCCTCGCATATCCATCGACACTTTAGCCTCCTGTATATATGCTATAGCACACGTTTCTTTGATGATTTCATCTAGGGCAGTTTCACCATCCGTGTCCTCCTGTTTGCAAATGATTTCATAAGTTGTTGACATTTATAGCTATTTTTACAAAACTGGTTAATTTTGTGTCGGGCTCCCGACAGCTTTTTTTCTTCCCGTGAGCTATATAACATTTGTTTTTTTTTGCCGTTTTCACCTGGAGCCGTTTTCAGCCGTTCATGTATCTTTTCCTACCGTCTGAACATGGCTCCATATGTTGGTGATGCTTATAGTCATTTCCGCACAACCTGGCCATTTTTGTGGTGGCACCTGTCTCCCTATTTTCGGCTACTGTTTTCGCCTAGAGCCGCGTACATGAGCAGTTCTTTTTTTTTAAGTTTTAACATGATTTACATATGTTGGTGATGTTTATAGGTGTTCTCACAGAACTAGATGTTTTGTGCAGGGCACTTAGCTTGTCAGCCTATTTTTTGCTTTCTATGAACTCTAGCACACGTTTGTTAGGCATTTTTGTCCACGACCATTCTCACCATCAATTAGTCGTTTCCTCCAATTTAAAATGATTACATATGTTAGTGACACTTATTGTTGTTTCTTGAGATCTTGTTAGTGACACTTATTGTTGTTTCTTGAGATCTTGGCCATTTCCAGCTGAGCACCCCTCGATCGATCCCTTTTTATGTGTCGTCCATCAGCTATAGCACAAGTTTTTGCTATTTTTCCAGCTTTTTTTGACTTTTTTTTTGAAACGAACAAAGTAGGAGAGCTGCTGTTTATATTACCAACACCTAGATTGGGGAAAATTTGCCTCAGGTCAGACACTTCGTTTCCTCTCTCGAACTCTCTCGTGCAGCTACAGTTGAGAGAGGGGGGAGGAGGAAAAGGCGGCTCGGTCGCTGCCAACGGAGACGGCGGTCTCCTCTGCCTTCGACGGCCTGAGTGCCATCAGGAGGAGGTGGAGACAGCTAGACTCGCCAGTTGGCGGTGGTCGGAAGGCTTTAGGTCCTAGTACATCTAGGGTTAGGTTTCCGAGCAGCGGCGGCGGCGAGGCAAAGGCGACGGCGGCAACGCTGAGGTGGAATAAGTCCTCTCCCTCACCCCGATGGTGCTTCTTTCTGACATCATCGGCGAGCTCGTGGAGGTGGTGCGCCCGCCGTGGAGCTCGTGTACAGGAGGTGCTTGCTGGCGACTTGTCGGCCCTGACATGAGATAGGTATGTTGGCCTTTTCTTTTGGGGATGGGGAGGTAGCTCTGGGTCTTGTGGAAGATAGGAGAGTGGAGCAGGCTCGACCATCCCGCGGCGGCTTTCGTCGTTGTTGGCGAGTCTAGATCCAAGGTCAACGAAGCTCGGGGTGCGCCCCGGCCGATGGAATACTAGCGACGGCTTCAACTCATCCGTGGGGGCGGGTGTCTTTTGCAGCTCTTCAACGCCCTGTGGCAATAGAGCTCTGTTTGTCCTGGGGATGGCAGCGATGGGCTTCCAGGGGTGGCCGCCGGCGACGAAATTTGGAAGACTCGGTCTGCATAGGCTCCTGGGACCACAATGTAATTTTTCTTTTGCTTTGGAGCCTTTCTATAAAAAGGTTGAAACAGCTACTCTCTGTATCCCACGTGTCTGTACCTGTATTTGTACGCGTCCGGTACGGCATCTTCTATCATTAATACAGGTATGTTTGAATAAAAAAACACTTAGACTGGGCACCATAACAACCAACAAAAACATCACAACTAGCCAACACGACCACACAACTCCTCTCAAATTCGACCTAGGGTGTGTTTAGATGCTGTAAAATTTTGGATGAAATTTACAGTAGCAATTTTCAAACGAAGATTAGAAGGACTGAATATGATCTAATTATAAAACTAACTACACAGATGGACGAGAAATCACGAGACGAATCTATTAAGCCTAATTAATTCGTCATTAGGGATTGTTTATTGTAGCACGACATTGTCTAATCATGGTCCAATTAGATTTAAAAGATTCGTCTCGCAATTACAACCGGGGGTTATGGAATGAATTTTGTCAATTATTCACATTTAATACTTCTAATTAGTTGTTAAACGATCGAAGTTATTGTAGTGCTGAAAAAATTTGGAATCTAAGCCTCAAACAACTTAACTGGTTGGATTGGAGGCATTAATGAGCCAGTATCCTCCCATTTAAACGTGCATGATTCCATTTGTCGCCGAAATCGGATGCCTGGAACCTGCAGGGCCCACGAGTCTGAAAGTGGCCAGCGTGAGGCGCATTGCAAAAAGCAGACGGGCCGCGGCAACCACTTGTTGCAGCGTTTGCATTGTGCCAACAGCTTTATTTTCTGGTGGTGGTGGGTGTACGCCTAGTTTGGAGTCCCCCTCCACCACTCACCGGCGATGATTGCCATGGCCGGCCGGCTGCGGCTGCTCACTGCGCCAGTCGCTGCTGCTGCTTCTTCTCCTTGCCATCGCCAGTCCACTCCGGTTTGGAGCAGGCGTAGCAGATCAATTGTCGCAGCAGCCGGCAGTAGTAGCAGGTCCGCGTCGTCGGAGGAGCAATCCGCATCCGCCGCCGCCGCCACCATCAGAGGCAAGGGCAAGGGCAAGGGCGGCAAGACGAGGAGGAAAGTGGCGCTGAAGCTGACGTACCTGGAGATCAACAGCTGGGTGTGGGAAGTGCAGCCGCAAGAAGCAGGCCGACCTCTGCGCATCCTGGCGGACCCCCTCGTCGTCGGCAACCTCGACTTCGGCGCGCCATGGCTGTTCGACGGCGCCAAGAGGAACCCCAGCGTGAAGGCCCTCGGGGTGGACGACCTCCTCATCTTGGAGCCGGACCTGCTGCTCATCACGCAGAGCCTGGACGACCACTGCCACGTCCGCACCCTGACGCAGCTGTCCGCCAGGGCGCCGGACCTGCCGGTGGTGACCACGCCCAACGCGCGCCCAGTCCTCGCCTCCCTGCCCACGCCGTTCCGCCGCGTCACCTACCTCGAGCCCGGCCAGTCCGCCGCCGTCGGCGACCAGCAGGTCCGGGTGCTGGCCACCGCCGGCCCCGTGCTGGGGCCGCCGTGGCAGCGCCCCGAGAACGGCTACATCCTTCTACTCATGACGACGACCGCCGACGCCGACCACGAGGGCCATGGCCTCCTCTACTTGGAGCCCCACTGCGTGTACGACAGGTCGTTCCTGGAGACGAAGCGGCTGCGGGCGGACGTGGTGGTCACGCCGGTGGTGAAGCAGCTCCTCCCCGCCAACTTCACCCTCGTCTCCGGGCAGGAGGACGCCGTCGACCTGGCCAGGCTGCTGCGAGCCAGGTACGTGGTGCCCATGAGCAACGGCGACGTGGACGCCGGCGGGCTCCTGGCCGCCGTGCTCTCCAAACAGGGGACGACGCAGTCCTTCGAGGCCCTGCTGTCGGAGGCGCTTCCCCAGGTGCAGGTCCTCCACCCCACACCAGGCGTGCCGCTGCAACTGCAACTGGAACTGGAACTGGACATCAGCTAGCGGGGCAGATGCAGATGATGGCCAATCAACATGATCCTCCTCCTATTTGTATTGTATGTAGTATGTAGCACTATACAAGATGAATGGTAGCATCTCCAGTAATTCTCAGGCTCTACTACATACACATTTACATACATACATATAGATATGTCAACCTGCAGAATAAAGATCTTGCTGCCAGTACTAAAAGTAACTCCTGTAACTTTTATTCATTAATTAACCTGCTGTCTCTCTACAGATGACAGACGTACATACATACACATACATACATAAATTACAGACAACAAATGATGATGGATCGTAGACAAATAAGGGCAAAAATAGCTCAACAGGGCAAACCACCAAAAAGGAAAGGAAAAGGACATCATTCAAGAGCTTAATTCCTGCTCTTCTCCAAAACCCCATAAATTTCCCCGCAAAGAATTGTCGCAGGTTGCAACACTTCCACAGCATACACATTATGTAGGTAGGTACTAAGCACCTTATCGGTGTGTCCCGCCTCTCCTCCTCGATGATGCAATGCGAGCTCGTGGAAGCCCAAGAATAGCCACCAGCCCACCGATGAATGATGCACCGGCTGCCACCGCAAAAGCCGGCGCATTCCCACCGCCAAACAGTTGATCCCATGGCCCACTACCAAGTGACACAATAACCTGCAGGAGGCGCCAGTGTCAGCCATGCCCTCAAAAGTTGCATCACCATCTTATCCAGACTCTAATTGAGCTTCAACTCTGGGAAATAACATGCTAGTGTCCTTTTGCCATAAACGCAGTTTAGCAGCTCATGCAAAACATCCGTGTGGAACAAGTTTTTTTTCCCAGGGCTTGATTTGGACCAAATGCAGACCACAGTCTTTCACTCAAATTAGAGGTCAGTTGCACATATTGAGTTTTTGCTTGGATTGTGGATTATTCAAAGAATTTGATATGTCGGTCTGGTTTGTTATGTTGGGTTTCAGACCTGCCAATTGTTTCCTCAGTTTGGCTTCATGTGGAGCTTCTGGAAAAGACTAAGATCATCTCACGCATTGATTATTCCTGACTTTGGTGGCGCATGGTTGATTAATGATGGCTCATATGATTTCTACTACATAAGGGAATTTCACTCTAGGTGCAGCTTGTTGCATTATGATCCAAATTCATAGACTATTCGTGAAAGTTTCTCCTATAGGGAATCCAGTTGCGTTGATAAAGCCACTGCAACACCACCGCTTCTATATTATTCAACGATACAGTGAGTCATCGCCGTGGGGTTCTTGTTCTTTGCCTCATGTTGCCATGTGTTACAATTAACTGAAGATCAAATCTGGTCTATCTATAATTTTACACTACAAGACAAGTAACATCATTTGAACCTGAAGTTCAAACCATATGTTATTGCCTTTAAGATGTTAAGAATATAGACCATTTTTAAAATTGGGTTCTGGAACCAACTATCACTTAGTGCAAATATTATTGGGTAGGATTACTTGGATCCATTATCTGTTCATAGTTGCAATGAACTCCAAATATGCATGGTACTGAACCAAAGCCAGGAAAAAAAACATTAAGAAAGGTAATTACCTGTGGTATGACGATAGCTAAATTTAGAATGCCCATCGCTAGACCTGCAAGGGAAAAAAGATAAATTTTCAAAAATGAAATCATGACAATAATGCGTACTCAAAATGGAAATACCTTGGCCAAGACCCAGATTTTCAACACGACTAGCAGCCATTGCATATGGTATACTGTATGTAATCTGCGAACAAGATAAAACATTAAATACACAACACGAACAACATACAAGTGAGCTGGAAGTGGACATATGTTACTCACCGCCAGGGGTGCTCCTAAAATTGTAAAAACCACCACAGAAGCAATGACAATGCCAGTTGGAGGTACTCCATCGGGAGGATAATCCATGTTCTTTGCGACATATGTTATAACAAGCATAGCCACAAAGCATAACGCCATCAGTATATTGGAGACACCCCATACTAGTCCAGCTCCCCACTTCCTACATAACTTTTCTAGTACAACAGAGGTGAATCCAAGAAGGACAGAGTTGAGCATTAGACCAAAAGAACCCATTCTCACACCATCATGGTATCTTTGGGTCTCTCCTGGGTTTTCTGGGCTTCCTCGGTAGATCTCTCGGCCCATCCAATCAGTATCAAAGAGGATAAAAGGAAACCATCCAATCCACGTAAGGGCAGTGACAATTAAGACCATCCAAACTGGTAGCGTGAAGTATCTGAATGACCCAAAAAGCTCCCAGAGGAAAGTTTCCTGTTCGGTACCTGGATGTTCTGCTTCATCACCTCCAAAAGTTTGCGGCTCTTGCACTGATGCTACAGTAATGTAGGTTGTAATCACCAGAATAATAATGTCAAGAAGGAAGGCAGACTTGAGGTTGGCACAACTGATGCTGCAGGATGGTGTAACAGTGAAAGGAAATATCCAATACCAGCCACTGTATGCTCCGGTGGCATATCCAAGTATGTTTCCCAGGGCCATGAAGAGTGAAAAGTATGCATTAGCAATCCGAGTCCTCCTTGGGTCGTTCTCTGCCATATGAAGGGTTATAAGGGAGTCATTTCCAAGTTATGACAGGAGAAAAACTAACAAGATATTATGAGCAATAGCGGAGAAATACTAACAATTTAAGGTGCGTGCAATCTCAGAACAGAACTAGGAAACTGAAAAGCTCACAGATTGGCTATGGGCTAAAAAACTGTTTACTTACTTTAAATAATAATTTTTTTACAAAAAAAATAAAAAAGGACCCTGAAAAATTATCCTATCACCACGAGCACAGATGTTACTACCACAGAGTAACGATGAATCAGATGTTGCCTCTTCTTTGCATAAAAGCTGATAGCAGCCCACAGCCACAGGGCCAAAAACCATTCTGAGCCTTGCAATTATTAACGAAGGCCCTTAAATACTTGTATGCCGGCAAAAGATGCGGACCGTCCTATGATTCCAAACTTGCAACAATAATGATGCTGTAACACTTGAATTGAATATCTCTCGCTGTGTAGGCCCTGCCTGGGTGCCTGAATACGAAAGCGATTCCTTGGCCTCCCCCACACTCATTGATCCCTTGGCATGGCATATACAAGGAGAGAAGGGGGGGGGCAGGGGCGGAGCCAGGAAGTTGATTTTTTCATTATTAGGGGGGGGCAACCATACAAATTTATATAAAAATTTAATAAAATTTAAATTTCTAATGTAAATTTGGGGACCATGGGGGGCCAGGCCCCTGTCCGCCCCCCTGTCTCCGCCCCTGGGGGGGGGCAACAACAATTGGTGGTGACATATGTACACTTATACTAACTTCACCTAAATTATATATATATATATATATAGTTATTGAAAGAAAACGGATTAGTTGTTCGTTGTCGAGTCCTGCTAAACTTCATGCTAATCGTTCCTGAAAAAAAAACTTGATGCTAATCGTTCCTGAAAAAAAAACTTGATGCTAATCTAACGATGGTCCAGCTGGCAAGGCAAAAAAGAAAGAGTAAGCAGGGCCGGAGAAATGAAGAGGAGGTAGGCACTAGGCAGTCGCATCGGAGCAAAGAATCTGTGTGGTCTGGGGGGCCAAAGGGGAAAGCGACCCTGTTTTTGATCATGAGTTAGGAGTATTTGATTGATTATTAATAATAAAGGGGGCCGCAGCCAGCCGTGGAGAGAAGGAAAATATCGGGGGCGAGGCCGTTTTTGGCTTGGCCCCTCGCGATCCGGCAAATTGCTTGGTATGGTATCCAGCAGCAGCAGCAGCAAGCAAGCAATGAAGCAATGAAGCAAGCAAGGAATACTAGAACCGACCGGTGAGGTCCGCGAGGAAGGCCCTGCAGGGCCCCTGCGTGGCGTTGTTGCCGACATCGAGCAGCCAGAATCCGACGAGGTAGACGCAGATGGCCCCGAGGCGCGTGCTCCCCGGGGTGATGTCGTCGCCGAAGATGCGGCCGAGGTCGGCGGAGAATCCGACTGTGAGGACAGCCGCGGCGATTGAGGCGGCCCCCGCGGCGATGAAGGGCCTGCGGCGGCCTAGCGGGGAGGCGGCCGGGGCGATGCGGTCGGAGAGGTGGCCGACGAGGGGCTGGACGAGGAGGCCGGAGAGCGGGCCGCAGAGCCAGACGAGGCTGGCGAAGGCGTGCGGGATGCCGAGCTCCTGCACGTAGGGGGTGAGCAGCGACAGCTGCAGCGCCCAGCCGAACTGCACCCCGCACGCCACAGACGCCGCGCGGAGCAGCTTGCGGAGGGGCACCTTGCGCGCGGGGGGCGCCGCAGCCGCCGTGCGCGGCGGCATGGCGCCGCCACCGGCCGGGGAGGGGGGGGGGGTCTGGGTGGGTGGGGGAAAGGAGGCCGTCGGGATACAGGAGAGCAGGGGGAGGAGCAGCAGAGCAGGTATAATAATTCAAGGCAAGGCGCTGCCTGTTTAGATTTTTACCCGTAAACCCTCCTAAATACAAAAAAAAAATGTCACATTAAATATTTTGACACATGTATAGAATATTAAATGAAGTCTATTTATAAAACTTTTTACATGAATGGACTGTAAATCGCGAGACGAATCTAGTGAGCCTACTTAATCCATAATTTGCAACGGTGATGCTACAGTAACTATATGCTAATTATAAATCAATTATGAATTAATTAACATCATTAGATTTGTCTCGCGATTTACAACTCATCTATGTAAAAAGTTTTGTAAATAAGCTTCATTTCATACTTTAAATTAGCAAGCTTCCGTCGAAAAAAAATTTGCGCGACCTAAACACGGCCTGAATTCGACGAGGAGAAAACGAAACCGAAGAGCGGGGGCCTGGCCTGGCCTCCTTTTTCTTCGCTAGATGCCACGCCAACCGCTGTCACGCGGGCCCACCCGCCCACTCCACGTCTCGCGCCTCCGTGTCTTTCCCCACACTTTTCAATTACGGAATCCATCCCCCGTCGCTCTCTACATATTATACCTGTGCGTGACTACGGTTAAGCAACTATTATATTATTTAAAAAAAATCTTATACACTTTATATACATTGCACTTAATGAATCTCTATATATTCTCTTTATTTCCTTCTATCCGTATCCTCATTGCAACTTTACCATTTTTATTTGTCAATAGAGTTCCCAAAAAGTAGCGATAAAAATAGTTACGACCGTATTTTACCTAGAACCCATCTTGAGATGGACATGAATAGACTGAATATATATATGGTGTGCACCCACAAATAGGTGTAATTGCATAAGAAAGTAAAAATAAATATAAATATGAAGGCATATTAGCATGAATAAAATACCTCTGCCTCGAAACTCGCTAATATTCCCACTCCGTATCTGTATCTAGTGCCTTTATTATGTGCTTGTTCCCAACTTGCAAGACCTGGTTTTTCAAACAAAAAAAAAACTTGCAAGGCCTGAAAGGATCAAGACCCTGCAAAATTTCATCCTCTAATATTCATTTGGCAACCAAATCGAGCCCAAACCCCGCCACTCGTGCAATTAGGCCCACGACGGGACAGCTGCTCCCCCTCCCTCCACATGATTCCTATACATCTTCCAGTAAATTTTTATTAATACTTCTTCGAGATGCGTGCAATGTTATTGAATGGCTGAGATGATATCTGATGGTAGGTGCGCCAGGCATGCAGAGCAGGCTCGTAGGGCAACAGGTTGGAGACACGTGTCGCGACCCAACAGGAGGGTGTGTGGGATGGTAAACAAATTCAAGTTTCAAATGACGTTTTCTCTTAAACCATGCATCCAATTTTAAATCTATTTGAACCATAGTATTCTTTAGAATTAATGCAACAAAATAAGATCCAACATATTATCTTAAATTTTAATTTTAAATTCAACATTTCAATATACTAGTTCAATATTTTTAATATATTACCTCAACATTTATAATAAGTTGTTTCAATATTTTTTTATAAATGTTGAATTAGTTTTTTTAAATGTTGATCTAGTTATGACAATAATGTTGAATCTGTTATTTGAAGCTGTGGAAAAACAAAACGAAGTATAAACAGAAAATCAAAGTACATGGCTGGAGCCTCTGCTACAACAGACGATCGTCAGCGTGACTTGTGCTGTGCGTGCACGCTGGTGTGTCCAGTGGGCCGACGCTGGGCTGTAGTGGGCTCGTGCGATTCCACGTGTTTCTGCAGGAAGATGAATAGGACCGCCCCCCCTCCCTCCGTCCGCTGCTTTGCCCGTCTCAATCTGACGGCATGCTTGCTAGCTACCTTCTCTTGTTTCTTTTTATTCTAAGATTATTATATATATATTTCCAATGCGCGCAATCTCACAAATCCTTTTTTTAAATAAATCTCACAAATCCTCACTCACAGATTTAATTTGCATCTTAGTTGCCACGCACGTTGCTTGGGCATCTATCTAATAACGTTTGTCTCAGATGGACCCATCTACAAAAGAATGCAACTCTCACTTACTTCTCGTGAAGTCAAACTGGGTCATTGTTGGATAGGAAATACATACCCAGGACATAAGAATTTTCTCATTAGCGACATAACCGACTTGATCGACTGAAGTCACCAGTTTTTGTCATCATTAGAAGGGCCAAGCCCTTCATTCCAAGTTGAAATTTATGACAGGCCAGTCTGGTATCAGCCTTGGTGAGCACTCTTGTCGAAATTACAGTGGCAATCCCAGATATTTGATGGGGAAATTAGTCACCTGATCTGACAAGATATATGTACGTAGAATTTCTTGGATGACTGCAGGTATCACACCTCCTCACAACCCCAAATTGGAGTAAAGCAACTCCAACAGACTAGATAAAATTCCTAGTTAAATGGAGAGGTAAAAGACTAGGTAAAAATAAAAAGATTCTCAAAAGGTGGGGGCAAGCAACAGCCTTTCCAAATCTCGACTTTCCATACTCAACAAAAGGATCCGACCCCACACGTCAGTGACTCTTCTCCATCCCCCGCCTTGGGCCTGTTTGGTTCATGCTAGAATTCTAGCACCATATGAATAGTACAAACTTTGACCATTAATTATAGTGTCAAACAAAGTCAGTTTACAAAATCAATTTTGGAACCCCGCGCTAGTGATTCTGAAGAATCTAATGAGGCCTTTGACCGCGCGATTAGAGGATGGTTACTGTAGCATAACTGTAGCTAATTATCGATTAATTACCATTATTAGATTCGTCGTCAAAAGTTACACTCATCCCTAAAAAAGTTTTGCAAATTGACTTCATTTAGTGCTTCATGCATGCGAGATTCTTTTTTCGGGATTTGTGCGTGCTAGAAATCTAGCATCACCAAACAAGACCCTTGTCTATGAGTTGCCTCTGCCTCACCGGAGGAGGGCTATCGGCGGCCCTTGCCGGATGAGGAGGGGCAGCGACGCCGGCTAGCGAAGGGAGGGAGGGGCACCGACACGAGGGATGGAACAACAACTCGCGATGACGGCGGGACGACACTCGGCGGAGGGGGTGGTAAGCGACGGCGGGGGCGGCGACAACGCTCAACGGCAGGGGTCGCCCGGGATGGCGGAGAGAGAAAAGATGATGAATAATAGAATTATAGAGCATTAGGAAGAAAACAATAAATAATGAAGCAGGTTGATCAAGGTAATATGGAATTCACAATACAATTTGAATCTCTTGTCAGCATTTTTGCACAATTTGGATCATGTACTGAGCTCTACAATCTCATTTCCTCCCACACATGCGCAATAAGGGATCGGAAGGGACTATATATGTATATACAGATATAAACAAATTAAAACCATACAAAAGGAAATTGAATACAATAAATTAAATTAAATGCACAAGGGAAAACAATACATAAGCCAAACAACAGTATATGGTAGCTGTCTGAGTTTGGCAAACTAACAAACTCATGCGGCATGCATGAAAGTAAATACAAGGAAAATATATAGTATAAAGTAAATAGATGGCTAATCGATCGATCGATCAACTAACGGTGGTGTGGCTGCTTTGCCCATGCTGCAGCTGCCATAAGTGAGCATGCGAGCTGCCCTGTGTGGCGCTGCACCTCCTCCCTCACCATCTGGCGCACTGCCGCTATGAGCTGCGCGTTTCCTTCCTGATGATGAGGCAGCGGCAGGGGGGGCGATATCGATGGCTGCCGCAGCAGGTCTTGATCTGCAGCTTTCATTTTCATCATGCCTGCTGGCGGCTCTGGTGCCTGCTGCTGCTTGGGAACCTCATCAGCAGCAGCGGCTTCTGGATCTGCTGGTGGCAGCGGTAGGCCCAGGCTCAGGGTTAGAGATGTGGGCGGCTGCGGCTCATCAGCAGGAGGAGGAGTCCCACTCCCATGCAGCAGCAGAGTGTTGCTGTTGGGATTGGGCCCTAATCGTCCCATCAGCAGGCACTGTCGTTGCTGATGATCATCAGCAGATTGCTGTTGCAGCAGGTGGTTGATGCGGCGCGGCGGCTGGTGGGGGCCTGCGGCGGCAGCAGCACCACCGCCGCCGCCGCGGGAGGAGGTTGATGCGGCCGCCGCCGCTGCTGCCGCCGCCGCCCGGCGCCTGCACCTGCGCAGGTTGGAGTTCCAGTGGTTCTTGATGGAGTTGTCGGTGCGGCCCGGGAGGAGGCGCGCGATGGTGGCCCACTTGTTGCCGTAGCGGGCGTGGGCGGCGAGGATGAGCGCGTCCTCGCGCGGCGTGAAGGGGCGGTGGTGCACGTCGGGGCTGAGCTGGTTGCACCAGCGGAGGCGGCAGGACTTGCCGGAGCGGCCGGGGATGGCGGCGCTGATGAGGCTCCAGCGGTGGGGGCCGTGCTGCTCCACGAGGCTGGTCAGCAGGCTGTCCTCCTCGGGGCTCCACGACCCCTTCTTCATCATCATCGTCATCCTGCTGCTCGTCGGCGGCTGATCATCAGTAGCTGCTTCTTCATCCTCCGGCCGCCGCCCGGCCTCCATGTCCATCGTCGTCATCCCTTAGCTGCTTGTGCAGATCGAATGAAACTGCACGTTCAATTCGATCACCACCGACCGTATATGTAGTGTGTTACGTGCGCGCAAATATAATGCAATCGATCGATGGATCAAGCTAGCAGCAGCTAGCTAGTTGGTTGGTTTGGTTTGTACATACATGCTGCATGCAATGCGTGCGGGTGATGCCATGTCATGGTGCATGTGTGAGTTTGTTCCGTTCCATGGTTGCATTATGCGCTTTATTTTCACTTTGTTTGTTGGATGGAATGGATCCATCCTTAACTTACCTTGTACGAGTTTGCATTGCATGCATCAAGAGCGAGACGCAACGAACTTTGGACATACGTGCTACACGTACGTATATACGTACACGTACAGCTGGGATTCGCAGACGTGGACGGGTAGCCATGCAAATAAAACATGCATTGCATGCTGCCTTTTTTTTTTTTTTGGGTTGCCGGCCGGGACCGGGATCGACCCACCCACCGATCGCAAGAAAACAGCTGCGTGCGGCCGGCCGGGAAGGAATAGGATCATCGATCGGAGCTGCAAATAGATCCGATCCAGCCGTTTCCTTGTTGCTTACAGTAAATTGGTTCCATGTACATGCGGCCCGCAACCAATCTGATCCGGCACATTGCATTGCACCGCAGCACAAAGTTAGCTAGACTCCCTCCGGTCCGTCCTAAATTATTAGTTATTTTATCTTTTCTAGATGTATATTTTTTTCTATATATCTAGATATATATAATTATATCGTTTAGATACATAGCAAAAATTTGCTATGTATCTAGAATTGTCAAAACGATCGACTAACAGTTTGTGATGGAGGGAGGAACTATATATATTTATTATTTATAAGTTATTACTGGTATTTAGAACACAGGCCGCGTGACAAAACGAGTTTAAGGCCCAATGAAGTCACACTGATCGAAAAAGTATATGGCAATTGTTCCAGTGATGACAAGGCTCAAGTGTGATATTGTGGTTCGTTGTTCTTTTTTAGTATAGATAGATATATATGTACTATCAAGAGTGATGCAATGCAATATTTGTTGATATCTTTTATCTGTCTGGATGCTCAAAATGATCTAACCAAGTGCTAACAGAAAGAGAGAGAAATTAAAATTATCACAACCCATGCAAATGGGTAGTTTTGCATTGGATCTTATTTTCAATTGGAATGGATAGTCTCTAATACTAGAAGGTCCTCCAGACGTTGCTCTCCATTTTGTTGGTTGGAGTGGCCCATATATATGATCCGGGTGTAACCGGATGTTCCCTGAGTCAGATTGGGTGATGCTCCGTCAGGATCTTTGGGCGGAGGTCCTCAGGTTGGCTCTTTGTGCTAGCAGGATGTTCAGTGAAACTTCCTGGATCTGTTGCGTTTTGAACGTTCTAGTGTTGTAGGTTGTAACTTCCTGCTAGGAATGTAGCATCTGGGGTCCACCAGTATCGTCCACATTCTCCTTTTTCATTTGTAGCCGCTGCACACACAAACTCTCATACACAACCAGAAGTTACTCGATCTCTGCTTCTATATTTGCGTGAGGTTTGAGAAGAAAAGTGAGGTGTGAGTGAGAGATTGAAACGTTAACCGAAAGTAAACAAGACTCAATCCTTAAATACGCCCTCCATATTCGAAAAGAATGTTATTTTGAACAAAGTTTGGTTCAAACATTGGAAATATAAAGCATAAATAATTTTTGAGTTGTTGAGCTTCAAAATACAAAAACCATTTGAATAGATTTGTCTTGAAAAATACTTTCATAAACGTATGAATATATAACTTTGCGATAAATAGTTTTATAAAAATAAAAAGTCAAAGTTAAGCTTTGGAGACCATATCAACTATCCAAAACGATATTCTTTTTGAGTATGGAGGGAATACTTGAGTTCGTAGCAAGAAACCTTTCACGTCATGTTACTCTTGGGATTCAATATCTTTGTATGATCAAATTTTGACATGCCATGATATTGTATACATGTTATGGGCCATAAAACACACTTAATTGGGACGACTGACTGAGCATGGGGTTACATGTTGCTTAACAATTAATTAGTATGTATATCATGATTAATGAGGATTGGCTCCTATAAATATGTATAGACGGTAATATTAAGGATCAGGCGTCTGGACGGACGTGAAATAACGGATGCCTCTATCGCATCTCCACTCATTCACATCCACACCAATATATCCCTATCTCCCTCTCTCGTACGCGCTTGAGTCCCCGGGGGCGCCCTGCGCCGGCCGCCACGCAGGCTCGAGCGCCCTGCACCGGCCGCCGCCCCTTGGCTGCTGCCGCCATCCATTGCTCCCGCGCCCCGCCGCCGCAGCCGCCGACCGCTCCTTCTGCACCCAGGCGCCGCCGCCCTCCCTCCAGCTCCCCTAGACCTGGCCGCCACCGTGCGTCCCTCCCGCCCCTTGGGCCTGGCCGCTACTGCATGCCGTCCCTCTCACGCTAGGCCATGACCGCCGACCGAGCAAGTTCCGCGTGGCGCGCACCTCAGCGTCTGTTCGTGTCGGTGGGTGCGGCTACGGACGGCAACCGGGTAAAGAGCTCCCCGCGCCTACGGATGCAGCTCGCCGGCGAGACGGCCGGCCATGAGCTGCCGCTCCCCACAGCTTCCCCCCATGCCGGCCGACGGAGGAGCCCCAGTCGGCGTCCATGGTAGGCAGCTCCAAAAGATTGAAGATGGGTGAAGGTTCTGGTGAACACCGAGTGGCCATGTTGCAATAAGTATCTTGTAATGTTGCAGTAGATATTTTGGAATGTTGCATGTGTTTCATGTAGATATTGCAAAAGCAGATCTAGACGTTGCATTGCTACATTTGTTACAAGTGTTTTATCTGGATGTTGCAAGTGTTTATGTGAATGTTGCAAGTGTTTAATCTGAATGTTGCGTTTTCAGTGAGAGATCTCAATGTCTCATCTAACATGAAATAGATGTTGCGAAGAGCTTTTTCCTCATCGCCAACGAATGACTAACAACATTTTTCAATATTTTTTTGATGTTGCAAAGGATGATTTTTTATGTTGCAGATGTTTTTTCCTATTTCTCGAACGTTATTAGTTAATGTTGCATTGGACTGACGGAGCGTCTGATCGGAGAAGTTCCCATCTTACATCCGGCGCTAGCAAGCTCAATGTATGGAAGTCACATGGCATAAAATAATTATATGGGCCGTGATTTCTAAGTTGAACAAAAGTTCACCGTGGCCCATTACGGGCCATCCCGTCATTAAGTTGACTGATAGCATTTTCTATTTTGGGCGTTAACCCTTCCCCATCCTTTAATTTCATCAAGTATAGGGTCGACCACGGCAGCGATCATGTAAAAATCGTCCGAAGATTCTAAGTACCGCATTCTTGGCAAATCCCGTTCAAAAAATTAAACCAGTTATAATTCGAAGCAGAGCAGTAGAAAGCTCGAGCTCCTCGGGGGAGCGTACCGTTTTATACTGATGGAATACATGATGTCATACCGTTCATTCATGCTGATGCAAATGCATCGTCCGCCGCACCAACATAATTGAAGGGAAAATAAATATTCTATTAATATGATTTGCAGGAACTTAAGTTGAAGCACGCAGGAAATCCAGCCGCCCGCGCAGCGACCCAGAGCCAGCCCAGTGCTGCATTTGCGTTGCGATCTTGCCCCCCCCCCCCCCCCCCCCCCCCCCCCCCCGGCTCCAAAACGAGCTCGGGCTCCGTGCGGAGCCGTGCCAAACGGATGGAAACGGCCAGCTCCACCGACGGAGCTCCCGGATTTCCCGCTCTCTGGAGCTATTCCGTGGAGGAGCCCCAAAATCGTGGCTCCGTGCGGCTCCTCCATCTCCTTTGCCTCGCCTGTCGTCTTTGCTCCCGCTACCTCTTCACGCGCTCCACCTCTGCGTTGTCCTGCTGCTCGGCGTAGCTCGAGCCTACGGCGGCGGGCACGGCAGCGGGAGGCGAGAGGCGAGGAACGGCGGGAGGGGCCGGCAGCGGCTGCGCATGAGGTGAGCGGCTCCGGGCCGTGCGGAAGCGACCGAGAGGTGAGCGGCAGCGGGATGCGAGCCACGGCGGGAGGCGAGCAGCGCAGGGAGCGAGAGGCGAGCAGCCGCGCGGGAGGCTGAACAGAGGCCGGGTTTTTCTAACCGACCCGGTCTGGTTAACGCGGTAACCAGTCAAACTGGTTCCGGTATCGGGCGGTTACAAACCAGCCCAAATTTAAAATTCAAATTTGAATTAAAAAAAGAAAAAAATCTCAAAAAATTCCTAAAAATACTTTAAGTTGTGACGAATCTAAAGGTGTCAATTTTTTTCAAATATTTGTTTATTAATGTAAAAGTATACAAATACAATGTAAACCATGTTATACATTGTATTAATGTAAAAGTAGTACAAAAGAGGGCTGGAGGGTTCATTTAGGCTAAAATATGTTATACAAATATTCAAATTTTGAACTAAAGTCAGTTTTTTTTTCAACAGACCGGTTACCGGTCAAACCGGAGCGGTTAGCCGAGCAAACCGGTCGGCTTACCGGTTGAAATCGTTTGAGCTGGCGTTTGAATTTGAAATTTGAATTTGTCCGGTTTTAACCGGTTTTCGGTCAAACCGGCCCGGTTTACCGGAACCGGAGGTGGGCGGGGCTGGCAGCAGCGGCGCGGAGCGAGAGGCGAGCTGCTGTGCGGGATGCTGAGCGGCGGCGGGTGGGGTTGGCAGCAGCTGCACAGAGCGGCCGGCGGCGTGAGAGGCCTCTCGCACTCGGAGCTGATGGAGGAGTCGACAAGAAGAAGAGGATAAGTAGTAAAAAAGGAGAGTAATAAATAAATAATAGAAAAAGAAAAAAAAGAAAAGTAAGGGTATTATGGACATTTGGTCTGTTGGAGCAACAGGAGAAGTTATTTTGCCAAACATTTTGCAAAACGGCTCCAGCTTCAAAAGCCGCTCTACCAGAGGAGCTGGAGCCGGAGCTGTTTTTGAAGGAGTCGGAGGCTTGCCAAACAGACCCTAAATATAAACTAAACTAAATGATTCCCTCCTATTTGATTTTTTTTTCAAAAAACAGAGGGCGTGTTTGGAAAGGTGGCCCGTGGGCTCGGCTGCGCCCCCGGGAGCCCATTTCGGTGTTTAGATCCATTATCTCCTCCCTCGGTCTGGCCTCCGAGAGCCAGATCCGCCTCCTCCTCCTGGCTCCACTCATACGCAATTTTTCTTCGTAGCTCGGGGGCTCGGCTCCGCGCGGCGCTGGGTGGGAGATTCCCGCCGGCTTTGGAGGGCTCGCGTGGGACAGCGGAAACTTCCTCCCGCCATTCTCCGCCGCGAAATCCATGGCCTATAAAGCCGACCGACGTCGCCCCCTCTCTTCTTCCCCGCTCGCTCTCCATTTGTGCACTCCCGTGAGACACCAGCTAGGGTTCCGTGGTGGTGTGCGGCGAGCTCGGGTCCACCACCGGCGGGCTTCCTCTCCGTTCCCCTGCTGCGGATCTGCTCCATCTCGCCGATGCGCCTCACTTCCTCGCTGGGACTCCGGGCGGTGCGGTTCTTCTTCCTCGGTGCTGGCGTTGACCTAGGATTTGCTTCCGACCCGATCTGCTTCCTCTTCCCGCTGGTCTTTTGTGCTTGCTGTGCCTCCTTCGAGCTCCCCAAGGTGAAATCGATCCCGAAATTCCCATCCTTCTTATGGATTTCTGATGTGCGTTGGATGATTTTGTTTCGATGCGGTGCTTTTACTCGTTTAACTGTGATCGATGATGTTGTCCTATGTACTGGGAGGCTTGTTCAATCAAGCAGCCGTGCACAAATGTTTTGAAGCATGCAGTTCCTTGTTGATGCTAGTTAGGGCTACTTTTACTTAGATATTCTCAGGTTCACAGTCACAATTCACAGGTTCACAATCACAATTCACAGAGAGATTCACAGTCACAATTCATAGTCACAATTCACAGTCACTTATTCACGGTCACAATACCAATACCAAGTTTTCACAGTGTCACAATTCACTCACAGTCACAATTCACAGTCTCATACCAAGTGTTCACAGTCACAGTCACAATTCACGGTCACAATATCAAGTCACAGTCACAATTCACGGTCACAGTTCACAATCACAGTTATTAAGGTGGCTGCTTTTTTCATCTGTTAGCTGCTTCTTTTATGACTGTCATCAAGCTATTGTGATACATCACTCAATCGCAACACGAAGCTGTTGCTTGAGATGATGGCACTGAATGATGTCCACAGGAGTTCCATGACAGCTATGAGTTCTGATTTGCTTCTTTTTGAATCTTTGTTAGCAGCCACCAATGAAAAGAACCATGTAGTGAGTCCACCCAATCACAAAAAGCTGAGGTCTCATTTTATTATGAAATCTGTGTTAGAGTCAAATGTGTGATATTATTATATTCATATGAACTTGTGAAATTGTAATTGGGATGATGAATTCATATATGAAAATGTGTATGTGAAAGAAGTTGTTTTGATCACGTGTATGTGCTCTTCTGTGAGAGCTGGCGGTTGGGCGGCCTGGCCTGGCGCCAAACACCAGTCCGTAGGAGCGGTTGATGGCGGTTGGGCTGCCAGCCCGGCTCTCTGGTGGTGCCTAAACACCAGCTGATCGCGGCCAAACTGAACTGAAACAGGCAACCAAACAAGGAGGGGTGGCCCATTTTAACCTGGCTCTGGCTGGCCACGGCCTGGACGCTACTGGGCAGGGCCACTTTTCGAAACACGCCCAGAGCATTCGCTGGGGAGGCAGGCAGGCAGGCAGGCAGGGTTCCGGGTCCAACTCCCCTCCCCCTTCCTTTCCTCCCCGGCGCGGCAAGTATCGTAAAGTCAACGCCCGCCGCCCGCCGCCCGCCGCCCGCCTCGCCGGCGTTGCAATCAATCAATCAATACACCCCCACCCCAGTGGAGCTTGAGCATTGCTACCACCCTCCGTCTCCGATCCGATCCCTCCTCCTCCTATGCGCGCACGCGCACGAGCACCAGCACCAGCACGCGCGCCCCTCCCATGGCGCCGGCGCCGCCTCTCCTCCCCCGCCTGATCCTCCTCCTCCTCTCGCTCGCCGCGCCCGCGCCCGCGTCGGCGCGCCTCGTGCCCGTCCAGTACCTCTACCCGCCCTTCAACCTCACCTACTTCCACTTCATCGACACCAACGGCGTCTTCCTCCTCTCCCCCGCCGCCAACTTCTCCGCCGCCGTCTTCAACGCCGGCGCCACCGACCCCTCCGACTCCCAGTCCCGTTTCTTCTTCTCCGTCCTCCACACCGCCTCCCGCACCCCGGTCTGGACCGCCACCGCCGCCGGCTCCACCATCCTCGAGTCCGTCGTCCTCTCCCTCTCCGCCACCGGCCTCACGCTCCTCGACCCCTCCTCCGCCCCCCAGCCCGACCCCGCCGCATGGTCCACGCCGCGCCTCCGCGCCCCCGTCGCCGCGCTGCGCCTGCTCGACACCGGCGAGCTCACGCTCATCGACGCCCGCAACGCCACGCTCTGGTCCTCCTTCGACCGCCCCACCGACACGCTGCTCCACGCCCAGCCGCTCCGCCTCGGCGTGCCGCTCAGGTCCTCCGCCTCCGCCAACGACCTCTCCCCCGGCGCCTACCGCCTCGTCCTCACCCCCAGTGACGCGCTCCTCCAGTGGGCCGCCTCCTCCTCGCCGTCGTCGTCGGCCTTCGTCACCTACTGGGCTCTCTCCTCCGACCCCGACGCCGTCCAGGACTCGAGCCACGCCGTCGCCTCCATGGCCGTCAACGCCTCCGGCATCTACCTCCTCGCCGACAACGGCAGGGACACCGTCTACCGGCTCCTCTTCCCCTCGCCGCCCGCCTCCAGGGGCGACTCGCGCGTCCTCAAGCTCGACCCTGCCGGCCGCCTGCGCGCGCTCACCCTCGCCGCCGGCGCGGCCGCCGTGCCCACCGTCTGGGCCGCGCCGGCCAATGACTGCGACCTCCCGCTGCCGTGCCCCTCCCTCAGCCTCTGCACACCGGGCGGCAACGGCTCCACCTGCATGTGCCCCGACGCCTTGAGCACCTACTCCAGCGCCGGCTGCGCGCCGCCCGACGGCGCCGCGCTGCCGTACCCGGCCGCCAGCTGCGACGCCGGCTCCAGAAAGGCCGCCGCCGCCGCGCGCTACAGCTACGTCAGCCTCGGAGCCGGGATCGGGTACCTGCCGACCAAGTTCGCGCTGCCCGACGCCTCCGGCGACGCGCTCCCGGCGTGCCGCGACCTCTGCTCCGGCAACTGCTCCTGCCTCGGCTTCTTCTACAGCAACTCCTCCAGGGCCTGCTTCCTCCTCCTCAACCAGATCGGCTCCGTCTCCCGCGCCGGCGCCGGCGCCGCCGTCGGCTTCATCAAGACGACGCTCCCGTCGCAGCGCCGAGGCAAAGGCTCCTCGTCGTCGTCCCTGAGCCTGATAACCATCGTGTTCGGCATCGTGCTCCCCACGGTGGCGGCCGTGCTCATCTGCCTGCTGCTCTACGCGATGGGCGCGCAGTGGCTCCGGAGGAAGCAGCGCCGGCCGCAGCACCTCAACAGCAAGAAGGCCAGCGGCAGCTGGTTCAAGCTGCCGGCGATGCTGTCGTCGTCGCGGGCGGCGTCGTCCTCCGCGCCGTCGGACGAGAACCACCTCGACGAGGAGGACGTCCTCATCCCCGGCCTGCCGACCCGGTTCACGTACGGCGAGCTGGACGCCGCGACGGACGGCTTCCAGTGGCAGATCGGCTGCGGCGGGTTCGGGTCCGTGTTCCGGGGCGAGCTCCCCGACCGGAGCACCGTGGCGGTGAAGCGGATGAACGGCCTGGGCACGCAGGGGCGGCGCGAGTTCCTGACGGAGATCGCCGTGATCGGCAACGTCCACCACGTGAACCTGGTGAAGCTCCGCGGGTTCTGCGCGGAGGGCGCGCGGCAGCTGCTGGTGTACGAGTACATGAACCGGGGCTCCCTCGACCAGACCCTCTTCCGCGCCGGCGCCGCCGCGCCGGAGTGGCCGGCGCGGCTGCGCGTGTGCGTCGGCGCGGCGCGCGGGCTCGCCTACCTCCACGGCGGCTGCGACCGCAAGATCCTCCACTGCGACGTCAAGCCGGAGAACATCCTCCTGGACGACCGCGGCGGCGTCAAGATCGCCGACTTCGGGCTGGCCAAGCTGATGAGCCCGGAGCAGTCGGGGCTCTTCACGACCATGCGCGGCACGCGCGGGTACCTGGCGCCCGAGTGGCTCACCAACGCGCCCATCACCGACAAGGCCGACGTCTACAGCTTCGGCATGGTGCTGCTGGAGATCGTGCGCGGCAGGAAGAACTCCAAGAAGCAGCAGGAGGAGGAGGGGTCCTCGCCGGAGCACCACCAGTGCTTCTACTTCCCGGCGCTGGCGCTGGAGCTGCACGAGCAGGGCCGGTACGCGGAGCTGGTGGACCCGAGGCTGGAGGGGCGCGCCGACGTCGCGCAGGTGGCGCGGGTGGTGCGGACGGCGCTCTGCTGCCTCCACGAGGACGCGGCGCTGCGCCCGACCATGGCCGTCGTGTCCGCCATGCTCGACGGCAGCATGGACGCGGGCGAGCCCCGCCCGGAGCTCCTCCGCTACCTCAGGATGTACGGCCGCGGCCTCGTCGGCCTGCGCCCCGCCGCCGGGTGGATGGCCAAGGAGTCCGACACCACCGCCGGCGTCAGCAGCAGCAGCTGGTCGCCGCCGTCGTGCGTGTCGGCGCAGCAACTCTCGGGGCCCAGATGACAGTGACACCAATCAAACTTGATTTTTTTTTTCTTTTGGTATAGGTCAGCTGCTGCTGCTGCTTATTCAGTTATTCTTCTTCTGCCTCCTCCTGAGTCCTGATCGTGGGGAGTTTTTTGGTAACTGGTTATTTACATCCTAGCTACAGTAGCAACAGAGAGCTTTCTCTTTCATTTTTGCACAGACAAAAAGTAAATCTTTAATTCTTAGTACTATTGTCTATTGGCCGCAATGTAAACCCAATCACATTTACGCTATTTGTGGGGGCAAAAAAGCAATGTAGACATGCTTCCATTGGCCAAACAAACATGTGAACTAAAATGGTCAACTGTTGCTGCAACCGATATGAATGCAGAGGACTTCCTATTTCTCTCTAGCTGAAGGCTTGGTCAACCCACACGCTTTTTAGCTGGCAATGCTTGTTAGCTGACACTGATCATCTTCATCTGGGATTGATTCTAATATCTTCATCTTCCTCCGAGGTAGCATCTACACGGTACTGCTCCCCTACCTAGTACAATAAACAAATAGTGGAGTACTCTACAGATCAGCAGGGAGAGAGATACGAATCTTCACAAGGAGAGGAAGGAAATATTTAATTTAAATTCAGGCTTAACGTTTGTTGAGCAGTCATAAACAAGCAACTGGACCATCAGGATGTGCATACAACTATAACAAACATACAGAAAAATGCTACTTTAATTTGGTCAATGTAATTATGGCACTGGCAGGCACACTGGAGGTGTCAAATTGCAAAAAAAAAAATGTTGTCAGCCGAGTAAGTAGAGGATGATGATAGTTCGAGTCACTGTTGCCAAATATCAGGGATCGATGGGCAGACAAGACTTAGTTGATATGATTTAGCTTTCTTAAGCAAAATTTATGGAGCTCCAGTAAGAGTATGTCATTGCAAAAGCTCCTTAATTCCGGGACACTTATACCAGAACCAGACCTTTCAATTTCCAAATTATGTACAATGAACACACCATGGCTGTTTTCACTAATACATCTGTGGCCTTGGAGTTCCAGGCTGCACTAAACATTTTCAACAAGAGATAACTCGAAAGCAACTTGGACGAAGAGGGGAGGGGGTGTATAGTATCTCAGAAGCAATAGAAAAGGAACCAGTTACCTTTACCACATCAGCTAGTGCGTCAAGCAAAATACCATCTGAATTGACTTTTGACCACAAGATCATGATGCATGATGCCTGCAGATAAAACACAAGGCAGAAATGAGACAGAGGAATAAGTAGTGATAGTGTGAAACTATCTAGTATGGGCCAGTTCAAATTAAAAGCTATCAAATTATCAACAGGTGTACTAGCTATTTCCTATGATTCCGAAAAAGAGCTATCTACATGTACAAATCTAGACTGTAACATAGATGAAACCGAAGTGTGATTCGTACTTTAGCAGTGGTTAATTAATTAAACTGGCAGCAGTTGATTGATTTGATATGCTTGACGGTGCCTTGGAGTGCTAGGCTAGCAAGTCAATATTACAGGAGATGATGAGTTGGGCAGCAAAGTGCAGGAGAGACTTGGACGGTAGCGCGCGATGACTTGAGGGAACCTCGATGTGTGTAAATTGCATTGTATTGTATACCTAGAGGATTAGGATAGTTGAGGCAGATCTGTTGGATTTCATTGTTGATCGATCAGTTGCCGAGCGATGTACAATTTTTTTTTATCATCAATATGATGCATGGCTTTACCTAAAAAAACGAATACCCACACTACCTTCTGTTGCTAGTAACAATAATCATCAAAATACTGATAACTGAAAATAAATACGGATAACTGAAATCTCCATTCATTCATATATGTACATCTGATGAGTCGCAAATTGATCTCCAAATAAAAAACAGCACGCATGCGTACAGCAAGAGGGATCGGTAAGCAGATTGACCTGGGTGGATTGGGTTGGGTCCTCTCTCCTCTGATCGCCAATTAAGATGTAGCTAGCTAGGGAGAAGGGAGAAAGATTCATATGAAATGGGCCGGGGAATTGAAGAAACGCGAAAATTAAGACGACGCATGTATGTGTGGTTGGGAGAGGTGATAGATATATAGATGGATGAGGATCAACCGGGGAATCTGCCGGTGAGGGCCATGGCGAAGAGGAGGACGGCGATGTAGAGGAGGATGACGACAAGCTTCATGTGGAACAAGGCGAAGAAGAGCTTGACCACGAACACCAGCAGCAGGGCGTTGAAGAGCAGCGTCAGCAGCGCCTCCATGAATATGCTATGCTAGCTGAAGGGACCAACAAGCAGAAGGCAGAAGCAGGTGGTGGTGGTGGACTCTGGCTAGGGGATGAGAGAGGGAAAGAAAGCAATCAGCAAAGGGGGAGACAGCGACGTCACACCCTCCTCTTCCATCCGTCTTAATTATCTCCAGTCCACGGGTGAATTATTGACTTGCTGCCGCTTTAATTTTAACTACTACTACTACTACAAGCACACGATCGACTGAAATTAGCGGATTGCTAATTAATTATAAGAGAATGAAGGACAATAATAATATATATGTAATCTGCATGCATGCAGTTCACGGCTGGATGGATGAACGACGACATGAGTTCTTTCAGTAGTAGAAGAAGGGGTAGCGGTCGTCGTGGTAGGCCTGAAACCGTGGCGGCGGCGGTGAGGGATGGAAAGCCATGGAGAAGAGCAGCGCGGCGAAGAAGAAGAAGACCAGGATGAGCGCCGACTTGAAGGTCGTCAGCACTCAGCAGCAGCAGCATCAGCAGCAGAGCATAGAACAGGGCCACCACCATACTCTTTTATTAAGAGTATGTACTTTGTACCTCCGATCCGATCGAGGATTTGCCACCCCACCATTGCCATTATATGGGCCTGGAAGATCATCAGAGGAGATGGCCTGGAGCCCTGGACACATTGCTCACTGACTGGACGGATGTTGACAATGGAGAATAATTAACACCACACGTGCTGACGTGCTGTGCTGAGCCCCCATAAAAAAGAGAGTAGAAACTAGCTAGAAAGTGATGTGGTTTGGTAGATGAAGATCGAGTGAGTGTCTAAAAAGGAGCAATTACGTTTGCCATGTTTACCTACATTTGTAGTAGCTAGCTAGTTTTGGTTAGAGTAATTTTACCCCTCTAAACTTGTTACTGAATTTTAAAAAAAATCTAACTCCAAAATAGATATTGTACACTCTCATCTCCTCAAAACCATTTAAAAAACCTCCCGCAACAGTTTAAACTGGTCTATGAAGTGGTTTTGCTGTTATGGCATACGGGACCCACCAGTCAACCTTTCCCCTCTCCCTTGCATGTGGCTCCACATGTCAATTACCGCCTCTCAGCGCGAGGTTTGTGATGACATATGGGGACCACATGTAAGTGAGAGAGGAGAAAGATTGGCAAGTGGGTTCCGCATGACGTGTAGCAATGATGGCCGCGGACCGGTAGCAGCTGATGGAGAGGATGACGTGCAGCAATGAACTGGCATAAGAATTCGCCATTGGACACGGCCTTAGGATGAGAAAAGGTCAAAAGGATGTGCATGTCCACAATTTATTTATACCTAAGTGGGTCTTAATCCATATCATATGTGAGTCAGACTAACCCCCTCCATCCACGACAAAATCACATAGGTCGCTACCAATTAACACACGGGTATCAATATGTATCGTATTTTTATACCAACTTGTAGCAACATGCAGACAAATTAGCTAGTTAAAGGGAAAAGAAATAGGACGGGAAAAGAATTAAGACGTTCCAACTGTGGACGTACGAATAAGCTGTGTGCTGTCGCTAGGCCGGAAATATTTTTTTCATTTTCTAAAAAATAGGAACTAATTTTGTTTTCCCAAGAAAAAAAAAAGAGAAACCGTACGTGTTGCACTGGGGCCCGAGGGTGGATGCAGCCTGTGGCTTTTCCTAGCTTTTTTTATAAGAAGAAAAAAAAGCGGACTTGAAATATATACTATTTCATTCATTGATATAAGAGGAATTGAGATCTTTCCTGAAAACAATTACTGTACCGAGTCCAAAAAAAAACAACTCTCTAGGGAAGTTTGAGATCTCCAAAATAAAAGGAACAGAAAAGCTAAAGGCAGGCGCTCGGCTCTATTGATATTCCGATCTGACCAAAAACATGGCGGCCGCGGCGACGGCGATGACGGCGTCGTCGCACAGGGCAGCGTTCGTTGAAGGCACGCGCCAGTTCGACATCGTCGGCTACAGCGCTCTCAAGGCGCTCGGCCGCAGGCACTCCGTCACCTCCGGCACCTTCCGCGTCGCCGGCCGTGACTGGGTCCTCGTCTGCCGCTTCGACCCTGCTGCCCTCTCGGACGTCTCTCTCAAGCTCTTGGCCGCCGCCGCCGACTCCGGCTCCGGCGTCACGGCGACGGCGAGCTTCACCATCCACGACCCCACCGGCGGCAGCAAGCCCATGCAGATCGGCAACGGCGAGGCCGAGTCCATCATCTTCACCCCGTCCTCGTCCTCGTGCAAGCAGGCGGTTCCCGATGCGTTCCGGAAGTGGGAGGCACGCTACGTCCGGGACGACCGCCTCCGGATCTGCTGCACCGTCCGCGTCCTTGAGGTGGAGTCTCGCCCGACCAGCTACTGCTTCGTCGCCGCGCCGTCGCCGCCGGACACCACCCGGTGGCTCTCCGCGCTGCTGGGGAGCGGGCGGCGGGTGTAACGGCCCAGGTTTTTAAATAGCCAATTTAGGGTAATTAGAACCAAATCATGCATCATATGCTTGAATTGCTTGAAAAAAGGGTCTTTTTGTAATTATGAAAGGTTATAGGTGTAATTATGATTTTATGCGAGGTCCTTTATAAAGTTATTTGTGTTTATAGCTTTTATGGAGGGTGTTTGTGCAAAATTTCAGTGCATTTATTGTATGGCAACCAATTTTGCTTGTAAGTCTATGTTTGTAGTGAATTTACGTTGAAAAAGACAAATTTCCTAGATTTCAAAATCCCTTCAATGATTTTAATTTTAGCTCTTGAATCTTTGGTCAAATAAATTTTTGCACAACATCAAAGTTGTAGATCTTGAAAAGTTGAACAACTTTCATGTTGGGCACTTTTTCATTTGAGCTTTAGTTCAAAAGTTATTGCTTGTTTACAGAAAGGTCCCTGGAACTTTTGGAAATTTCAAAATCGCCCTTATGACCATCTCCCCCTCCCTGCTCTGCTTCTCGCCGCCGGCCACCGACAGCGCCGCCCGCCGACGCCCTCCCGGCTTTCCCGGCCATTACTTCGCCGTGCGCTGGCTCCCACGCGTCGCCGGCGAGCTCCTCCCCCTCCTGTTGCCTCGCGCTGGAGCCTCCACCCCTCGCCACGCACCCCCGCCGCGCCCAGAATCTCCCCGACGGCCGCCACCGCGACGCCGCCGTGGAGCGTCCCCTGCAGAGCCCGCCGCTCTATTCTAGCGAGCGCCCGAGCACTACAAGAGCCCCAGAACTCGATTTCGTGCTTCCTTTCGCTCTCTCATCGCTCCCACGCCGCAGAACGCCGCCGCCGCCCCGCTTGAACCCCGGCGAGCTCCACCCCACCGCGGAGCCGCCAACCCAGACCCGCTCCACCCCTACATCCCCCACCATTAGCCGCGCCTTACCCTCGCGCAACTCCCAGACCGTTTCCCCTCGCCCAATCCTCACGGGAGCACCCTCGCCGTCGCTCGCCTCCGCCGCCAACCCGCCCTGCTCCGCCGAGCCGCCGCTTCCGAGCCTCTCCCCGCGACCCTAGGCCACCCAGAGGTGCGCCTTGCACCCGTGAAGCTCACGCACCCCTCCACTCCCGCCGCCGGTGAGCCCCTCGCCGGGAAATCGCCGGTCAACCGCCGCCCCCTCTCTCTGACCCGGCCCAAGGACCTCGGGGTGGAAGAAACAAAACTTCAGGGTGTTATTTGAATAGACCTAGACTCATGTGAATAGTGCACTAAGGACTGCTTTGTAATATTTTTCAGTGAACTTTGAAATTCTAGATCAATTCGTAGAAAATTCGTAAAATAGCAAATCTTGATGTTTTGGAATCCTCTTGAAGAGCTCTATGCAGTAGAACCATAATATGTTAGGTTTTAGTTGCAAGTTTTTGCTGTATAAATGGTTTTGTGTCACTAGGTAAATAAATACTAGTTATTTAATCTTTTTCTTATCTGATGCTTGGAAGCTGATATTGCTATGAAATTTTGGTGGTAGTTTACTCATGTAACACTAGATTTGCTATAAAAATTTCATGATCAGTTCTTTGTTGTAGCTATTTATTTGATTTAATCTTTGTTTAATAGACTTTATTCATGGTAAATAGTTTCGGTTCTTAATAAATCATGAAAATATTCCTGAGTGTTCTTCTGGAGTATGTTAGCTTGTCCAGGAAGTTTGAGCCTTAGTTCATGGCTAGATCAGGGGATAAAATATAAATCTTGCTAATCTGTTGTCTGTTTTATTTATTTTCTCAGAATTATTTCGGTGTAGATAAAATCATGAAAAATTCACAGTAGATAGATCTTACCTGTGTAGATCTCCTGTTAAATTTTGAGCTTCTGTTTTGATCTATTTTGATCTGTATAATTCAAGCTTGTACTAGGTGTTGCCGGCATAAATGATTTATTGTGATTAAATGATTACATGTCTTGACATGATTTTTGTAGGGTAGATTACTTTGTTCATGTTCTGTTTAGAGTAATTTTGGTAGATTTTATTACTGTTTGTACTCTAATTTGTTGATTTATTTACAAACCATGACTTAGTGGTATAGTAAATCACCACCACTCATTTTATGAAGTTAGTTAACTTCTTTTGTGCTGTTGATCATGATGCCTTGTGTAGTTAAATTTGTTATTTAACTACTCTATAAACGATTGCCCATGTTTGTTTATAATGTTGTTCTTGCATTACATATAGATACGACTACTTTGTCAGACGGGACGTACGAGTTGATTCCGGAATCTGACGGAGGTGATCTCGAAGCTCAAGTGAACACTGCGGAACTAACTGAAGCCCCGAACCAAAGTTCGGAAGAGCCTAGCGCTGAAATAGTTAGCAATTACCGAGAAGGCAAGCCCCGGACATAACCTATATTTCAAATTATTATTATTTACTGTTATTACTTACTTGTGCATTTACAGTTCTTAGGAATTGAATTGAAACCCTAGATGCATGATCCTAGGAACCTATGTACTGAACACTAGACCTAAGTTCGACTATCTGCTAAGCTTATAGGAACGGTAAAAGTCGAGTGATTGCCTGTCACTCGCGAGCTTTATAGGAATTGCTTGTTTACTTTCTGTTATCAATATAAGGACGACGGACGGGGTTGTGTCGATATCATGTCCTATGTGAGACCCCGTCTGTGTTGATGAACTTGCTAAGGTCGCGGTGTGTGGTAGTGCTGGTTAAGTTTTTGAAAGTACTAGTCACATGCCGTAAATATGGTACGCGGTAAGCCTAGTAGCCGATTGGACCGGGGAGTGGATATACCTCCCACTCTCTCAGTAGGGATAGGTTTTATTTTATGTTGCGCAACACTACGACTTCTAGGGACAAGGTTCGGCCTTGGAGCCCTGTAGTCGGGGAGAGTGGCACTATCCACAAGCCGGAAAGAAAGGTTAACGGTTGTTTGGGAATGACCCGACGGTATTCCAGACGTGTGTGCTAGGTTACCCTTGCAAGGTTGAATTTCGATTCAGAATCGTCCGCCTCTCACGATGAAATGAGACTGCTTGATCTCTTTGCCACACAGAGTAATAAGAGCAACAATATTCTTATTAATCTTGATGTTTGCTTAGAATTTCCACCATATTTGGTTAGTAGATGCATACATAGAATGGTTAATCAACTAGAATCTTGAAGCTAAAACTTGAAAGTAAGGACCTACTCTTTATTGCTTTTCAGCAAAGGAAAAACCAGAGCCTTACAAAGCCTTGCATAGTCTAGCTAAGGTGGGCTACTTATACCCGTTGTCGGTTAAGTCTTGCTGAGTATTAGAATACTCAGCCTTGCTGTTGAAACCCTTTTTCAGGTATGACTTTTGAGGATCAGATCGCTAGCTTAACCTATCCTTGCTCGTTGCCTCCTGGCTGGTCCGTAGAGTGGGATACGTCTTCGGCCGGCAATGACTATGACGAGTGATACCATGCCTGGGCTAGCCTGGTATCCTTTTTGCGACGTGTTGTAGCCGTCGTGTTTTATCTTCCGCTGTTTTAAACTCTGATTCTACACTTATGTTTTTGTATAACTGTATTACTTAAGTTGGTTTTGTAATAATCTTTTCAACTGGTTTGTAATCATTACTATGCCTGTGTTGTAAAAATTTTGGTTGTAATATCTCTGGACTCGCCTTCGTGCGGGGTATGCTTGTTCGATCCAAGAATCGGTGGTTGTATCGGGACGTTACCCGACAGACCAAAAATTGTTCCGTTTGAAGTGCGTTTAAGCTAATGTTGCCTTTATGGTGATGGTTTACGCACTTGAGCCGGGATAATTTAGGCGGTTCTGCCACAGCGGGCGGACGTGACGTTCGCCGTCGGGACCAGCAGGTTCGACGCGCACAGGCTGGTGCTCGCCGCGCGCTCGCCGGTGTTCCGGGCCAAGTTCTTCGGGAGCAGCCGGGACAGCAGGCAGCGATGGTTCAGGGTCCACGACGTGGGGGCTCCCGTGTTCGGGGCCATGCTCCGCTTCATCTACACCGACGAGCTGCCCCCGGAGGCGGCGGCGCCGGCCACGGCCCACGACCTGCTGGTGGCCGCCGACCTGTACGACCTGGAGAGGCTGCGGCTCATGTGCGAGAGGACGCTGTGGGAGAGCGTCCTCGCCGACGGCGTCTCGGCCGCCCTGTCGGTGCTGCTGCGCGTGAACGGCCGGCACAGCTGCCGCCAGCTCGAGGACCTGTGCGTGGGCTCCGTCGCCGGCGCCTGGGAGGCCGCGACGGCGACGGACGAGTACAGGGAGCTCAAGGCCAGCTGCCCCGCCCTTCTCAACGATATCCTCGAGAAAGTGGTGGTGAGCCGCCGCCGTCTCGGATCTGGCCCGCCGCCACCGAGCCCACCGTCGTCGGAGAAGATGAGCGCGTCGACGTACAGGTCGTCGGACGTGTGGAGAGGCATGCACGAGTTCACAATCTTTGGGTACAGCGGCGTGCGGAGGGTGCACAGCGCGGCAGGCGACTTCATCTCCTCCGGCACCTTCGAGGTCGGCGGCCACGAGTGGCGCATCCTCTACTACCCATCGGGCTACGACGATTACCAGAGCGACAACGTAGCCGCCCTCCTGCAGCTGGTGACGGGCCCGGCCGATGTCAGCGTCACCAAGGAGGTGGCCGGGACCTTCATCATCGGAAACCATCATGATAACTTGGACGACGGCGCCATGGTCGATTTCTTCCACGACTTCACGGATGACAGCTTGGAGAATGGCAGCATCGTCGAGCTGGCCGGCGTGGATGATGTCAAGTCAATGCACGTTGGTCGAGACGACAGCCTCACGGTGATGTGCGCGTTCGAGTTCGGAGTCCGCGTCGCAAGACGCAACCACGACGGGCACCGCCGCCGCCGCCCGGGAGACGGTCGTCGTGCCGCCGCCCAACATCGCCTGGCACCTTGAGAGGCTGATGGAGGCCGCCACGGAGCTAGGGTCCGACGTCACCTTCCTGCTCAAGGAGGGGGAGGACGACAGCGGCGCGTCGACGTTGTCGTTCCATGCGCATTCCCTCGTGCTCTCCGCGCGGGCGCCGGCATTGTTGAAAGAAGCACAAGCACAAGCAGCTGCCACGAGCAAGAAGACGAAGAAGAAGGTGTTGTGGATAGAGGGGATCAAGGCTGTGGTGTTCAAGTCCTTGCTCCACTTCGTCTACACGGACGAGCTGCCGCCGTTGGACGATCTAGTGGTACGCGCTACCCCTGGCAGCAGCAGTGTAACGCCGGCGACGAGCTGGACGCGGATGGCCGGCGAGCAGCTGGCAGCCGCCGACCGGTACCAGCTGGTGGAGAGGATGAGGCCCATGTGCGAGAACCTGCTGTGCGAGATGATGACGCCGGAGTGCGCGGCGGCCACGCTGGAGGTGGCGAGGCGCCACCGCCGGCCGGAGCTCAAGGCCTTCTGCCTGGACTACATGTCGTCGCCGGGCGTGCTCAGGGCGGTGGTGGCCACCGAGGGCTACAGGGAGCTCTCCGCCGAGGCTCTCCGGGACATGCTCGACCACATGGCGGCGGCGTCGCCCTTGGAGTAGTACTAATAAGCTTTTAACGATTCTAATAAACTGCTAACAATACAATAATCGAAGTTACTATATTCCGCAGATGGATGTATAGGAGAAGACTCAGGGCCTGTTTAGTTCATTTTGCAAAATAATTTTGCAAAGAAATCTTGGTCATTTGAAGTACTAAATGAAGTCTATTTACAAAACTTTTTACATAGATGGGTTGTAAATCGCGAGATGAATCTAATAATGCTAATTAATCCATTATTAATTAATAATTAGCGGATGGTTATTGTAGCATTACTGTTGCAAATCATGGATTAAGTAGACTCATTAGAATCGTCTCGCGATTTACAACCCATCCATGCAAAAAATTTTATAAATAGACTTCATTTAGTACTTCAAATTAGCAAAATTCCTTTTCACTTTAATGCGTTTACGGTTTTTTTGCGTTTACATGTAAAGGCCTCACTCAAGCCAAGAGCTGCCGCCGAGCAGAAACGCACGCAATGCCCCGGCCACCACCTGTCTGTACTCTGTACTGTATATTATATAACACTAGCAGACTAGTATCAGATTCTCAAATCATGGCGGCCAGCAGCAGCCAGCAGCGCGCCGCCGCCATTGCCGCGCTCCTGGTGCTCGCCGGCCTTCTCCTAGCTCTCTGTGGCCTGACGCTGTCGGCTTCCGTCGCCGGCCTCGCCTTCGCGGTGCCTCTGCTGCTGCTCCTCAGCCCCGTGCTCGCCCCCGCGACGCTGCTGGCCGGGCTGCTCGCCGCGGCGTCGGCGGCGCTGGCCCTCGGGGCCCTCTCCATCCTGTCACGCCTGCTGCGCAGCGTGGCGGCAGACGACCACGACCTTGTGGAGGAGGGGAAGCGGCGCGTCGGGGAGGTGGCGGCGGCCGGGGAGAGGACGCCGCACGCCGCGCTGGCCCGGGGGCAGGGCGGCACCGACCACAAGAAGGCCGACAACTACTACCACTACGTCGCCGGCCGTATGGTGCCGAACGCATGATGAATGAGACTAGTAGCATATGTATGCATATACTATATGTATACCACCACCTTGCATTGTAATCTTGCAAGAATACATATAGATATACTGTACGTACTATTACTATTATGAGCTGCCACAATAACAGGACTCGATAAAGCTGTGTATCACCGTGTCTACTACCGGCGTGTGCAGAATCTGCAGGTGCTACTCTGCTTGTTGCGCCAGTTGTTCCTGTTGCCAAGAAGCACAAGGCCAGCTCGGTCAGATGTCAGGGGGGGGGGGGGGATCACAAACAAATCTTACAACTCAAAACACCAGAGAAACAACACATTTCACAAATGCAAGTCAACAAGGGCGCCATCCTTACCTCGGTTACGAAGAAGGCATGGAATCCATAAGGAACCCTGTTAGGAAGCTCAACCACTGCAACTGGATCAGCAGACATTGTCTTCGCGTCTATAACATTTACTTCAGATTTCCTGCATCCAAGAAAACACATACATTTACTTCTGAATCGGGAGATTAGGAGCAAGAGACATATGTTGCAGGTTTTTCATGAATGAAGGATGAAGTTGCAAGGAATGGAGTACCCTGTGTTTTCATCGTGCACAAAGAATATCAAATAGCCATCGTCTTCTCCTCCAGATACACCTGGCTGCTTGGGAACAAAAATCGCCTCTGAACCGAATCTACCGGGTCCCAGGTCATATATGCCCTGTATATTTCCTCCTACTTCAAGTTCCTTCTTACCACTCTCCGGTTCAGCATGCAGATCGAATTTTATGATGCCAGTCACCTTCGCGATGCTATCCAGTATAGTGCAGTAGACATAACGCTGCTTCCTGTTTTCAACAAAGTGGCGAATTAGAAAGCTGGAGAGTTTCACAGAGCATCTAATTAGAGTTTATTAGGTGACCTTCAGTTTATAATACAGCCACCACAGAGGAAAAGGGGAAAAAAAAGTAATGCGGCTTACAATATGCATTCTACCAATCCCATAAAAGAATCATTGCTAACTGATGCTGAAAATTCCCAATATAGTACCTGCCAGTATAGCTCTCATTAACACGAGGAAAATCTACAGCAGAAACTGACAGTTGCTTCTGTGAAGAAACTCCAGTTTTCATGTTGAATCTCATCTCGTACCTACAAATTTAACATTAGGACAAGCACTAAATTACTTCAAATCAAAACCAAGTTTCAGATTGCAGGTACATACAGCTCATTCCCGAAGTTCTCGAGCTTTTCACTTTGATGCCCGTTCACCTTGTCCAAATCAGGATTCTCAAGGCGGCAGGTAACGAGAACAACTTCATCACCCTCTTCCCAAGCATTAGCTGTGACAGCACATATTTCAAAAGATCAGCTCAAGTTAACAAAGTGCAATGCATGGAACCGCATAGCATAGCAGCGTAACAGGAAATGGATCTAGCTTTAGCTCCGTTCTCCATTCTGTTAAACTATAGTTTCCGTGCTGATTGTTCATCATTGTGTCTCAAATAGATGCTTGCAGTTGCTGATTTCATCCTCAAAAGCCTGTTCCTTTTTCCTTCCTCCCATATTAGTTTGTGGTTTTTTACTTCTGTATTTCTAACAAAGGTTCGCCTACTTAAGTGGCAAAAGAGAAAAGATGCAGTCCTATTAATCACACCGTCAATACATGAGTGGATATATTGATAGAACAAGCAAGATGAAGCTAGCTTCGACAAATTATCCATTTTGTTACAGGGATCCCTTTGTTACACTAAGGCCCTGTTTGGCAGAGCTCCAAGAGCAGCTTCTAGGCTGAATCCAGGAGAAGCTCTGCTAAATAATTTTTCTGAGAAAAGTAATTCTATGAAGTGATTTACTGAAATGAACTAAAGAGCTGAGATCTGAAAAAAGTAGCTTCTCCTGATTCACTTCTCGGACTGGATCTGTTTTTCATAAAGTGAGTATTAGAGAATCACTTTCAGCTGGCAACGTATGCTATGCAAACCACCTTCGTATGCAAACTATGGGAACTCCAATCTGGACCACCGGATCAAGATCCAAGGGGGGGGGGGGGGGCGCAGGGGGAGTGGGAGGAGGGATTTGCAAAAGTGGGATTACCTAATCCAAGGGCGGGCGGTTAATTTTAAAATTACCCCCCTCCTCATGCCCCTTGGATCTTGATCCGGTGGTCCAGATTGGAGTTTCCATAGTTTGCATACGAAGGTGGTTTGCATAGCATACGTTGCCCTTTCAGCTAGTGAATCACTTCTCTCAGAGAATCAGCTCCCACAGAGAAACAGAATCAGGTGGAGCTCTACCAAACTGGCCCCTAGTTTATACTCATGAACAGGTTAATTCCGATTTCATTTCTGCCCAAGGTGCCAAGCAACTACTTCAAGACAGTACAAGGGAGTAGTTTCTGAACATAATAATACGAGTTCTCGATTTACTAAAATCTTAAAATAAAGAAAAAAAGGGTTCAAGCAGAGTGTTAAAAGACTGTAAATTAAGAGGTCAAGCAGAGAGCTACAGATGTTTACCATTGTGGAATATGAAGCAATTGGGGAGTTCAAACCATCTTATGAGTTTGTCATCCTTGGCATAGCGTGGGAGAATACCAAAGCGAGCTTTCTTTGTAGGATCAAACTTGTAAATAAACTCACCATTCTTCACCATTTCCTGTATACAAGAATACAGAATGAGGATCCAGCTAGGAAGAGGTGTTCGAATATTTTCCAAACTATCGTGAGGTAATTATTGACTATGGCATCCATCAGTCGAATGTAAATAGATGGCACAGAAAAATGTAAACATGAACTTTTGTGCCGAAATATAATTCACCTTTGGTCGGAACAATAAAGGGAGATCCATGAAAATAGAATAATTCTCTGTGATGGCAAAGTCATGCATCATTACAGATTCTGGTATTGTTATTGGCACAGGATCAAGCATAGACCCATCTTTGGTAATTACACGGTATGTACAGTAAGGAGGCTCATGTGAGTATCCAAAGGTGAACATTTCATCTGAAAGAAGGTTCACACGAATTGTCAGAAAACAAAGGGGAAAACAAGAAATAGTATCAGATTATCAGGTCAATGAGTTTACCTGTAAATGGATCAACTTTTGGATGGGCAGTGAAAGAATGTTTCAGCCTTTTGTCATAATCCAACAAACCAAGAGTCTGCAAGTCTCCATCTTCAAGGACCTTAACTACATCTGAAAATGTGAAACAATTGCTCCATATGAGTATAGTTAGTGCAATGGGTGTGGGGTCTGTGGATGATAACAAGTTGCAATAAGCTGTAAAAATTATCATGAATCCGAAAGTGACCTTTGCACATATGCAAGCAGAATGTGCCAGGACAGTAAGGAAGGATAGCTATATTTGTCATGCTTTCGTCATTCCTAATGTAGATGGTATATGAAACCAATCCCCCCACAACACTATTATGTCTTACACTATGTGATATCTGTTAAGGGTATAAGAGTAAATGAGTCAAGGGTAGTTTAGTCTTTTCCTATTGTCTAGGGTTTGGGTGCTCATGTACTATATATACCCCATTTGGGGCTATCCAATACATCCAACATTTCAGCCTCCATTCCTATCTTGTAACATGGTATCACAGCTCCAGGTTTCTTGAATCCGTCCGCCACCCTCCGTCGCCGCTGCGCTGCCCCTGGGAGCTTCGTTTGCTCCTGGGGGCGGCCTCTCCTCCAGTAGCCCCAAACCCATTTCTTTTTTTTAGTAGCTGCGTCGTAGTAGCCGCCGCAGCAGCAAGATTTCGTCGTAGATCTCCATCGCCGTTCGTCCCGTCGTCGATCCGCTCGCGGGAGGGGAGCAGCAGCCCCTGCCCGTCATGGATCTGTCGCCGCCGTCCTCTGTCCGCCGCCCGTTGCGGCGAATCCATCCGCGCCGTCGCGCGGCACCCGCCAGCGTCGTCAGCTCCCGTCCACGCCGTCCCCGTCGCGGATCTGTCGTCGATCCGGTCGCGGGAGTGGAGCAGCAAGCCCTGCCCGTCGTGGATCTGGCCGCCTCCGCCTCCTCAGCCGGCCGTCTTCGTCGCCGCCTGTCGCGGTTCCTCCCCGCGCGGCCATTTGCGCCGTCCGCGCCCTGTCCACGCGTGCGCCACGCGGCCGTCCGCTAGTTGCTGTCGCGGGAGGGGTGCAGCTGCTCTGCTGCTCGCCGCAGCAGCCCCCGCCTGCCCGTCGCCGGCCCCACCATGGATCCGTCCGCTCCCCTGCTCTGCATCTTCCGTCCGCCCGAGTGCGAGCTGCGGCCGGCCGTCAGTCCAGCAGTCCACCAGCTGTCCCCGTTGCTCAGCTTGCTGGTCCTCCTGGCCATCCCTCCGTTCCTCTCGCGGGGCTTCCCACGCACGGATGGAGCAGCAGCTGTCGGCCCTCAATCTGCTGGAGCCATAAGCATCTTCCTAGTGGTGATTTCTTCCTCTGCTCATCTCTCTTTCTTCTCCATCCAGTACACATTCTCAACTGCAGTTTCATGCTGCCGCAAGCCTCATTTGGGGGAGAACAGAGGAAGCGATTATATGTCAACTTGTGCTTGTTCCTGGCTCATTATCATTTGCCACTGCTTTGTTGTCATGTGGCCTCTAATTTCAGTAGCAGTGGTTCAAGCTCATGGTTCAGCTAGGCGCTAGGCGGTTTCTAGGCGGCGACCCATAGCCTAGCGCCTAGGCGGGATTAATCGCGCCTAGGCGTTCCTAGGTGTTTTCCTAGGCGGTGCCATATACATACATATACCTTGCCATATACATCATATGTACCTCTAAAAAAAAAACTGGGGACCATTGGGCCTTTAGTCGAAAAGGAAGCCCATCAAAGCAGCCCAACTATTCAACAACCCACCTCCCACCTTATCCTCTCCCCGACGCCTCCCCTCCCCTCGTTCGCCCCCGCCTCTCGCCCCTGCATCGCCCCCGCCATCCCAGCCTCCGCCGCCATCACAGAATTGCATCTCTCTTCCGCATCCTCTCCCGCACGCCACCACTTCCGCTCCCTGCGCCCGTGCCGCATCCCGCGCCGCCGCATCCCTGCGCCCACGTCCCCGCCGCCGCACCCGTGCGCCCGCGTCCCCGCCGCCAGTTCCTCTCCCGCATCTCTCTCCCTCAGTCCGAGCCCACCGCCGCCCGCGCCCGCCGTCCAACGCCGCCCGCGCCCGCCGTCCAACGCCGCCCGCGCCCGCCGTCCGACCTCACCGGCGACCTCCGCCCGCCTAGGGGTCCGCCTACCCCCATAGGCGAGGCGGAACCCCCTCGACTACCGGTTAGTCGCGCCTAGTCGCCGTCTAGGCGCCGCCTAGCTGAACTTGGTTCAAGCTTCTTGTTTCCTTGGCCTGCCTCTCATGGTTATGCGGTTGCAATATGCTCCAATTTCTTGCTTGGGCTGTGCCGTCATCTTCAAGTAGCTTGTTATCTGTGCAATCAGTGATCTTCTACCATGTCATTGCTAACTGCTGCTTGACCATCTCCATATTTTGTCCTGCTGCTGCCATATAGCTACTATTGCTGCTGCCTGCTAGCATCTGCTATATCAAGTCATTTTCATTTGTCTCGTGTTCTGCTATATCAATCCAAGTCCACATATATTTCTCCGGTTCGTCAATGCCGTGCGTGTCCACAAAATTCATGATTGTCAGTCAGCCAATTTCTTAGTTTTGTTTTATGGTTAGCTGAGTCCCGTCGATTTAGCTAATCACATCATCATTGTGGTGCGACATTTGCCCTCTTGGTCTCTTTCGGAGCCGTTTTGCTCCACGTCAGGATCAATGGCCGTTTATTCGTCGTCGTCATCACATGTCCTCCTGCTTGCCGTCTTGCAGCAGTGATCTCTCATTCTCCTCTCCGTTTGGCTGGTTTGACACATCTCAAGTTATTGTCAAGTTCAAGACTCCAAAGCAAGGCTCGTGTTTGAGGAGTTGATGTACTGGTGTAAGGATCACCGGGGTGTCCGACCCTAGAGGGGGAGGGGGTGAATAGGGTCGCTAATCGCTTTTCTATCCTAGGGCTCAATCTAATTGCATAAGATAAACCTAACACGTCCTACACATGCTAGTTATGACTAAGGTTTATCTATGCTACCCTCTACTTACCCCAAAAGACTTGCAACCTATAGCCAATTCTAATCAAACTAACTAGAAAAGTAAAGGTAAGCAAGAAAGAGTAAATGCGGAAACGTAATGTGGTAAGTAAAGCGGTAAGGGAGAGGATATGCAAACTCCCGTGAAGACACCAAGACACACGATTTAACGTGGTTCGGTTAGGACACCAAAGTCCCTCCCTACGTCCACGGCCACTTGCTCACAAAGAACAAGTGTGATGCCGAGTCTCTTCGCTTGATCACCGTCTTGCCACGCCTCCAAGGCTCCCGACAAGCAAAAGCTAAGTGACGTCAAGTCACAAAGACGAGGTCACCGCCACCGTCTATCTCGAAGCGTCACCACGGCACCGTCTTCACTATCTTGGAGCTTTAACACCAAGTAGGGGCCTCCTTCCCCGCACAAAGTGTCGTTGCCACTCCACACCAAGTCGGAGGGTCACACGACGAGTACACAAGTTGCTTGCCGCAGCAAGACTTTCTCTCAAGCTAGTTCTCTCAAGAACTAAGCCTAAACAAGCACTAAGCACTCTCACAAGTGTGTTTAAGCCTATATGATGTACAATGAAGCTCTATGGTGGTTGGAGATGATCTTTAGCTCTTGTATACTTCCTTGAACTCCAGCCCTCAAAAATGACCCGGCCTTGGGGGTATATATAGGCAGCACAAGCAAATATAGCCGTTGGAGAAAAGCTGCCAGAAATGTGCTTAACGCCGGTTAATCCGACGTACCCCAAAAGCCATCATCGGTTCAACCGGTGTATGTAAACTGCTACTTGAAAAACTAGCCGTTAGCAATTAACCGGTGTATCGCCGGTTTAACCGATGCAATCAACCGGTGTATGTAAAATTAACGTCGGTTTAACCGGTGATTGTAACTTCTTCATGTTCCTCCAAAAACCACCTCTCTGGACAACTGAACCGATGCAATTGACCGATGCATCGTCGGTTCAACCGGTGTATGTATTTTCATCGGTCTTCGTTTGGCAATGCACCGACGTATGCATTTTCTTCAACGTCGGTTAATCCGGTGAGTGTATCTTCAGTTTCCAGCTTCTGGACAATTACACCGGCGTGTCTTTTCCTTAACATCGGTTCAACCGGTGTATTGAATTTCTTCACAGTCTCTTCGATTCTTGTCCTTTGGACTGAAGAGCTTTCAGGGCGCTGCCCTGAGACCCGCGAGGGGCGGCCCTTCGGGCCTAGCTACGCCTATCTTCTCTTTGTCATCACTTGAACCTAAAAGTCTGGGAATGTTCATCTTAACAATCATATTAGTCCAAGTGTTGTGTGTGTCATCAATCGCCAAAACATTATATTGAAATATGGCATGAGAGGCCATTTTCGCTACAACTGGTTTGTGAAGACTTGAGGTATTCGCTGAAGTACGGTTGTGAAGGCAATACCCTCTTGTGGAGGAGATCATCTACATCGACATGTTCAAGAGTTTGCACGATTCGACGACATCTTTCATTTCGGACTTTGGATGTATCATTTTCTTTTTGTTGAGTCTAGTGCTTAGTATCAACTCTCCAAATGCAACGTCATTGCATTCACGTTGCATTTGAGAGGGGGTGTTAAGGGTATAAGAGTAAATGAGTCAATGTTAGTTTAGTCTTTTCCTATTGTCTAGGGTCTGGGTGCTCATGTACTATATATACCCCATTTGGGGCTATCCAATACATCCAACATTTCAGCCTCCATTCCTATCTTGTAACAATATCTACTGTGATAAATGTTCTTACTGATCTAAATCCTATTATGAGAGGATAGTTTGTGGGTGTAGAGGGACAATAAAGACTACTGGGTACGAAAAGGGTTGTCATTATCTCCATATTTGTATCTTTTTCCAAATTGGAATCCTATTGTGCCCTTTACATGTACCCTCTACAGCTACATGGGATAAATGAATCAACGGAATATCCCCTGCATACCTTACATAGTGGATCATTACATTTTATAGTGAATCCTACTTACTATTTCTGTACTCTCTTACAAGTTCCTTGTTGCTAGCGACAAGAATATAACAGTACTGCTAAATTCTGGGAGAAAATTTTACCGATTTTCTTTGTGCCACAAGTTAGCTGCCAGACTATTTGTCAAGGATCAGTACTGTTGCCCTTCACAACAGGGCATAAGTACATGTCCATAAAAAAGAATGCCATAATGGGTTGAGAACTTACAGGGCTTATCTGCTTCTGACAAGGCCATGAGTTTACCATGATGATATATAAGTGCAGTATTAGCTGCACAAAAAAAAGGTTTCAGACAAGCAAGTAGCCAATACAACCAATTGTTCATGAAAAACAATGCAGATTTACATCACATCGACCAAAATAATGCCCCTTAATTACACATGATATGATGATAATGTTAAGACACTGCATAATCTAATGTGGTACCTGTCCCAAATCCATAGGTAAAATCCAAGACTTTGAATTTTTTACGAAGTTGTTGCATTTGAACCATGAACAATCCAAAGAATCCCTTTAGATCTCCAATCTGAAAATTTTTGAGAGAGAGGATAATCACACACACAAATGATTTTGTTGGAGGTAGATGGACAAAACTAAAAAGACAAAGATTTGGCCTGTCAAGTTTCAGTTCCAGCTTGTTAAAGACATTGTGCTTGGTGTATATATTCAGAATCATATTGAATCATGTAAAAAAGTTATACTAACATTTCCTTTTTGAGATGCACGCACTAGTTCGCTAATAGAACATACTTTGTGGATGGAGATAAGTAGGGGCTACAGTGATAAATGGCTAGTTGGTAATAACATTTTCAGGTTGAGTCAAACAAGTAGATTTTACCTTCATAAACTTCGCTCCGCCAAAATACTCTTCCTGCTTGAGGCGAGCCGTCTTCACATATCTTGATACATAGGTAGCTTTTCCATCCTTAATACGCATGGCATGAATCATTCTATTAGACAAAATAAAGATGGTATCACAGTTAGCACACCTAATAAATTATTTGCGTGTCCGCTTGTATTTCAGTAGAGCATTTGCATGTATTTCTTCACTACATCCTAATATTTTCTTTTATATGATTGTTCAAATGTTTCTCATTCTGTTACGTCATGTTTTCTTTTCTGATGAGGAATGAAAACAATCAGATTACATAAAGGATGTTTTAAACTGTTCATCCAGAATTATATATGACATTTGCAGTAACTTTATTATTATTTTTTTTAGTCACCAGCTGCAGCTGTTCATGGTGACAACTTTGTGATAATATAATTGTACTAATGTTGATATGTTATGAGTGTTGGATAGCTGAGGTATTTTACTTGCTGAGCTTTACATTAACTTCCACTGTAATACAGAAGCATAAAATTTGTCAGCCAAATATCGGCAGAATTTATGCGGCAACATTTGAAGCATCAAGTAGTGATTCACCCTGAATAGAACAGTTGACTTAAAAATGATAATCGAACAGCCAAATTATGAATGTGCCTTAAAACATAAACAAACAAGAGGCACAGGATAAAATTTGCAACATAGGAAGGATACACCTTAGTTGTGCATAAAATTTTCAAATGAAGCGAACAAGAGCTGCAATACAAGAAAATATTTCAACCCCGCCATGCAAAAAGAAAAGCTTTCGCAAAAGTTCCAAATTCTTTTGGAAAACAAACTCAAACTAAACTTGAATGCAGAATGTCAATAAGTGCCTATCATATCATTTCAGTTAAAGTTTATTTGCTAAAAAGAATCATATATAGATAAATGGGATATGAAACTGGCAGCATGAAAAAGAAAACAAATGAACAGTTGTGAAACTGTAGTATTCTAAGTCAAACGGGATGTGTCACATACCCATCTCCGTCAAACCTGCATAAAAAAATATTGAACAAGAAGCCGTCAGTTACAAGTTAATGTGCGTGTCAAGGAAGATGCATGAATGAAATCTGTGAATGGATTTTTTTTCCTGAACTATATCTGTACGCATCTTATGCTTGAGCCATACTATTAATTAAATGCCCTTGGAACTGCAAAATGAAGTCCATCGTTTTACAGGAAACTGGAACAGTGACCACAACAATGCCTTGAAGAAAAAGGGACGTTGTCATGAAGGAAAAGTCAATACCAGTGATACCCTGCGACTGGGACAAACTTGGGATTGGGCCCGACCCTGACAAACTCTCCATTCAAGCACTCCTGTAGATGAACAAAAAGGAACAGTGTGGCAACAAAGAAGAGAAGGGTAATTCAAATCATCATGGTATGAAGAACACTCCCTAAATAAAGTTGCGGGCTGTCTAATTCTGAGAAATCTATCCAAAATGGAAGGGAAATACTCACTAAAAAGCAGAATCTGCACGTTCTCTGAGTATTAGAAGCGTTAAGGTGGGAATCATTAGTTTAGACCAACTCTGGATTGACTTTAAGAGCCGGCAAGTGTGAACTAAAAAGAATCTGCAGAATCTTTCAGTTTATTGATACGAGGAGGCGCAGAATGTGAATCCATGACAGGAAAGGAATTTTTTTTTTGAGGGAGGGTACGAGTACGAGACATATAGCCACAGTGGTTCCTACTGTATGTACCACAGGTGCGTGGTGAAATTGGTTGCTTTATGCTTTAAAAAAAATGGTTGCTTTAGTTTGGGGAGGAGCATTATTATATGTAAAAGGAAAAAAGAAATGGGCAAGGGGAATGGAGGAGGAAGCATAGTTAGTACCGGGAGGTGTCCGCGGACGGGGAGGTCAGGGGCCGGCGGAGTCTCGTCGACGACGGGGCCAAAGTTGCCTGATAGCCAGTGGAGCGGCTTGGCCTTGTCGTGGCCGAGTCGCACGGCGACGGACTCGAGCAGGTCGAGCGCCCAGGAGGCCAGGCCCTTGATCGGGCGCGGCTCCGGCACCACGACGAGGCCGTTGGGCTGCTCCGCCTCCGCCGCCCCCATGGTTGCGGCTGCCGGTTGCTGACTAGGGAGTGGCTGGACTCCCTCCAATATGGCGGAGGAGAGGGAGACAACAAAGGGAAACACCTACTCCTAGGGGTGCGCAGCGCAGTTGGTGGTGGGAGATTCCGGGAGCGGGCCGGCCGGCACCTCCTCTCGTCCTCGTCTTGGAGTCTTGTGGCGGTGGCGCGAGGAATACAATGCGGGTGTGGCGGCGTGCGTGGCCGCGTGGCTTGCTGCCGCTGGTGATCCTTTGATTAGGTGCCCGAGCCGAGACGGGGATCCACGGCAACCACCCGACCCGACCCAGCTTTGTCTGCCGCCGCATATATATCGTCTCGTCTTCATTAGTAGTATAATACTAAATCCTCACGAATTTTCGACGCAAATAAAGTAGTAGCTCGCTAGTTGGCTACGCGTGCAAGATTAAGTCGGGGAGTGGTAGGTTAGGCACATCGCAGTGGGGATATCCTCGCATAGTTTCAAAGCTAGGAATTTCCGTACCCGGAGTATCGTAATATTCTCGCATCCCGGGAAATTTTCTCTCTTCTCCTCCGTATCAATGATTCTACTGAAATTTTATCTCTTCTCTTCGTATAAATAACAAATTTGCTGATGATGTGATATGATATTTAATGTGCATGACGCTCATACTTCGTTGGGATCGAGGACAATACACGAGCACATTATTACTTAACGTAAGTCAGTAGCTTAGTTTAGTAATTTCTGATTAGATTATTCAGTAATTTGTCTGTTGTGGGTGTATAAGAACTAAAGAAAACTAGACGTATAGCCCGCGCATTTGCGCGGCTAGTATTGAAAATTTGCATGTCGTTGTATCATTACTTAAAGATTATACTATATTTTAGCATACATCATCCTGTTCATTATCGTAAGTTGTCTTATTAATAAAACAATTCAACTATGATATACCTATAATAACAATTTTATTTGTTGAGCTTTAATAATATTATGCAGATAATTATTCTTATTTTCATTTTATTTTGATTTCTTGTTGTTAGTTTTAGTTTTTATCAATAGTATATATTTGTAACTGATACATAGCTAAATGATATTTTATATTTAATTTTTCATCATGGTATTGGTGGGTGATTTGTAATTAGGCACAGGGGGTATTTTAGACAATTTTTTATCGTAATGGCAGTGGTGGGTAATTTTTATTTTTCTATTTTTCTCCGATTAATGTGGAAATTTCTAGGTTTTGAGAGCGAACATGGATGCTCCGTTTGTTGGCCAAATAATAAGATAATAAAGATTACAACTACCACACGTGATTACTGATAGAATTTTACTGAAAATGATTCGGTAATCTGATAGCTCGGTTCAATACTTTGTGATCAGATTGTGGACGTACCGACGTAGAATTACTGCTACACCAAGAGTATAGAAAAGCAATGCCTGTGTGCAGTACTGCAGTCCAGAAAAAATGATCCGGACGCGCCTGCACTGTTTCGCAAGGGAGAAAAAGCAAGACGACGTAGCACTTTGTAAGTATAATATATATATATATATATATATATATATATATATATATATATATATAATGATGATGATGATATAGTATATGGAGAGTAACTGTGCCGGTGGCAGCCACACGGCATATACATATACGCGTACTAGTAGTACTAGTAAAGTGCTCGTGCTAACGCCTTGAATAATGCAGACTTGTAAAAAAAACACGGGTTCCAAATAAGGGTACATGAGCAAATAAGCCATGGCCTATCAATTATCGACATTGCAAAGTGCCATCAAGAACCAGCTCAAACGCAAAAGATGAAATGAAACACATTCAGGGACGCAAATGCTACTGATACGGCGATACCAGCTGATTAATTGCTATTGGTTAAACAATAGTAACGGTAATTCCAGAGGTGATTGGACACTTGGGACTCAGTAGGTTAAACAGTGTTCCATTACACTAAGCTACACGACCAAGCGAACCATCACGAAGCATGAGAGAAGCAGCTCCACTTCCGTTTCACTTTACATTCCTTAATCTGTTCATCACTTGGGGCCCCTCCTTGATGCCCTTGTCAGCAGCACCATCTTCAGCAGGGGTTTCCTGCAGCCATCACAAAGGAAAAGGTCAAGCAGAACATTAGGAAGAGTGCTTGTTGCTACTTTTGTTCTAGCCATCCATGTAAAAGCAATTACTTTGCCATCCTTAGCGCCTCTGCTTTCCTCATGATTTTCAGAAGCATCATTCAACGGGAAAGGAAGGTAAAATGGGTTAAAGAATCACTTATTAGTAACAAAAGTACCCTATCACATGTGAGCAAATTCCTACGCAGCTAAGCTATCCGTTCTTCAAGCAAAACTATGTTGAGACCTCTACTTACTTTCAAGCTCGCTAAGTTAGCTGGCGAATCCACATTTTTATTCTGCTATCCACTTCCTTTGTTCACATCATTTTCAGTAGCAGCTGGAAGCTGAGATGACCAGATTTAAGCATATAGATGACAATTTTTTTTGTTGGGGGGGGGGGGGGGGGCAAATTTCATGGTTTCCACCATGGCATTGCATCAGAAAACCTAATTAAAATGCAATCATCAATCTTACAGTTTTTCTAGTACAGTGGCGTCAGTGCCCCCATGGCATTGCATCATAAAACATAATAAAAATACAATCACTAATCTTACAGTAAAATGGAATTTAAGTAAAAAAGAAAAAGAACGTTCCACTCACATCATCAATCTCACTGCTCGGATCGGCCGCTTCAACGCGTCCACGCAGCTCCGCCCCGCTCTGCCGCACGGGAACAGTCTCAGACGGCGCAAGTTCGATTCCGGGCATCGAGTTTTTTCAAATAAAATGTACCAAAATTTGAAACAGAGGTTTTGGTGGACGAGGATGAAGCGAGAAATTGCTAAATATGTGTTCGAGTGTGACACCTGCAGAAGGGTTAAGGCAAGCAATCTGAAGCCCGCCGGTATGCTTCAACCCTTGAGTATTCCATCAGGTAAATGGGAGGATGCCAGTATAGATTTCATTGTCGGCTTACCCAACTCCTCAAAAGGGTATGATTCCATTTGGGTAATAGTCGATCGATTTACGAAGGTAGCACATTTTCTTCCAGTAAAGACTTCTTATACGGCGAGACAATATGCTCAGTTGTACCTGGATCATATTGTGAGTATCCATGGAATTCCTAAAACCGTTAGTTCGGATCGGGGTGCACAGTTTATTGCACGGTTCTGGGAACAATTTCATGCCGCTTTGGGTACACGATTGATCCGCAGTTCAGCATATCATCCTCAGACCGATGGTCAAACTGAGAGAGTTAATCAAATTCTGGAAGATATGCTGCGGGCCTGTGTACTTTCATATAGTAAGAAATGGGATGAGTGTCTGCCGCTCGCTGAATTCTCCTACAATAATAGCTATCAAGAGAGTATCAAAATGGCACCCTTTGAAGCCTTATAGGGGCGGAGGTGCAGGACTCCACTAAATTGGTCAGAAGCTGGTGAGCGGAATTTCTTTGGGCCCGAATTGGTTGGCGAGGTTGAGGACCAGGTTCGTCTTATACAGGCAAATCTAAAGGCCGCCCAGGCCCGCCAAAAGAGCTATGCAGATAAGAGGCGCTGGCCTCTGATTTTTGAAGTTGGTGATCATGTTTACCTTCGGGTGTCTCCGATGAAGGGCGTGCAGCGGTTTGGAATGAGAGGCAAATTAGCACCCCGTTATGTTGGGCCTTTTCCTATCACTGAGCGTTGTGGGCCGGTGGCATATCGTGTGGAGCTTCCCCCGCATTTGTCGGCGGTCCACAATATCTTTCATGTATCCCAGCTCAGGAAGTGCCTTCGAGTTCCGACTGAGGTTGTAGATACGGAGAATTTACAGTTGGAACCCGATCTCATTTATCCAGAGCACCCGGTGAGAATTGTTGATCACAAGACCAGGGTCACTCGGAATCAGACCAGCAATTTCTATAAGGTTCAGTGGAGTAACCATTCCGAGCGAGAAGCCACGTGGGAGACTGAAGAGTTTCTCAAATCCAAATATCCGGAATTATTACAAGCCTATCAAGGTACTCCCCAATTCCTATCTTTTCAATTTAGCACTCCATTAAATCTCGGGACGAGATTTCTTTTAGGGGGAAGGACTGTAACACCCAGGTGTTAATCACCATAATTTACACTAACCACGACCATTAGAGTAAATTGGCACGATCAAAACCGAGACCAAAAACTTCTGCTGGCAGATTGGCCCGGAACGGTCTGACCGGTATGGGCGACCGGTCTGACCGGTCGAACCCGAGTTGGCGGTTTTGGGCCCCACAACATTTATATCGCTCTCCTCTCTCTCCCAATGACTCACTCATCCCCTCAGCGCCCCGTTCCTCCCTCTCCCGAGCTTCCCCTCCCTCAAACCCTCACTCCCAAATCCATCCTCTCCATTGGATTCCAAGGGCGGGGAGAGCTTCAAATCGTTCAAGGATCATCTCCTCCAAGTTCTCATCCATGGGGTGACGCGGGATTCGCGAGTTCTTCGTGGGGGAAGGAGCCATTCAAGGTAAATTTAGAAGTTGGATCGATCTCTTATTCTAGAAGGTTTTATGTGGTTTCCTCTAGTCCAAAGCATCCACATGAACCCTTGAACGAGATCCTAGAAGGTATTTGGAGTTGGTGGGCGATTTTCGCCGCGCCGAGGTTCCTAGGTTTTAGTCTGGGTGAGACCGGTCGGAGGGACCGGTCTGACCGGTATCACGGTAGGTTAAGGGGGGACCGGTCTAACCGGTATAGCTGGGCTGAGCAGGGGTAAATAGGTAGTTGTGGATACAATTAGTTGGAAATTTATTTGGGTATTGATTACATGTAATTTTTATAAAATCATGCATGCATTTCTCATGTCATATGCATGTGCATACGTGTAGCAGCCGAGGCGGAGGAGGTCGTATACGAGGTGGTTGCGGAGCCACAGGAGCCACAGGGGCAAGCCCCGCCGCAGGAGGTTCGCGGGGAGTCGGCCCAAGGCCCGGCTAACCCCAGTGTGGTGCAGCAGACGCAAGGCAAGCCCCGGTGCACATCCTACTATTTCAAATTTTGACACCTATATATGTCTTTAATAATTGTGCATTAGGTTTAGGAATTATTTGAAACCTTAGTTGCATGATCCCTAGGTTTTCCTGTGCCTTATAATAGTATGAATAAGTCGTTAGCACTGCTATGCTTAATAGGGCTCGATAGAAGTCGAGTGATAATTCTGTCACTCGCGAGACATAGGATGTCTTTATATTACAATATATGAATTATTATATTCAAGATGGAAGGTATGGGATGGGAGACCGGATGGGGGATGGTGCAGCCCCATCTGTGTCGATTAAGGACCGTTCCGTTGTCGGCTGTGCTGATCGGGGATTGAATTGTACTAGCCGCATGCCGGGAGTAGGAGGTAGTCGAAACCGGTAAGCTGAGTACTGCTTTGCTTCGAAAGTACAGGAACCCGCACCCAACTCCTGGGGCGAGTCGAGTAGTCGCGGAGAATTGGGGATGAATATGTTTACTTTTGGTGGTCTCACGTTGAGCTCGGCTGACCATATGTCGTTGGGCTGGTTCCTGTAGTTCGAGGCGGGAAGGGGAAAGGTTGGTGCGTGGGGTCCGACGGGGCCTTTGCGTGCCGTGTTGGTTAGGTTCACCTTGCAAGGTTAAATCGGATCGATTCGCCGTGTCTCGCGGTTATGAGAGCCTTGATCTCTTGGTCACATCGTAGAAAGGAAAATGAGTAGAATGAGAAGTGATGAAATGTGGGCTGATGACATCCAATTAATGTTTTGATTACCTTGATTGTTGTAGTTTCGCCAATCATAGATGATTAGTAATTTTTTTGATGAAATGCGGCTAAAACATTGAAAGTAAGAATATACCTCTAGATGCTATTTCTGCAAAATAACCACCAGCCAAATGCCGTGCATGTCTAGGTCTGTGTGCTATGTTATACCCACTGGTCGGGTAAGCCTTGCTGAGTATTAGAATACTCAGGGTTTGTTGCCACATTTATTATTACAGGACACCCGGACGTCGACTTCTGCCCCTGTTGTGTCAAGTTCATCCGCCGGGATGCAGAGGGGTGGCAGGTCGAGGAGAGAGACCCTTCCGGTTAGGGCGTTGTCGGGTTGTACACTCGAGGGCTGAGTGATCAGCCTCTCTATTTTGTGCGGACCGGTCTGACCGGCCCATAGGACCGGTCTGACCGGTGGCGTCGGTAGGAAGTGCCGACCGGTCCGATCGGTCGGATAGGATCAGAACTGGTGAAAGCTAAAGTAGTTGTAGGATCTTTTATATTCGAACTTCAGTCACAGCTATTGTAAAGTTTTGTAAACTATTTATGTATTTGAACTCGGTTTATAAAACTTGTTGTTTCTTCTTCTTGAAGTTTATATTTTCAAGTATTATGCCGTGCTTGTACCATCTGCGCTCATCTTCGCGTGGGACTACCGGTGTTGTTTCGATCGGGCCGTGGGTTGAGAAAGGATCGCCAAATTAAGCCGTTAAGCTAATGCGCCCGATGTGTTCAAATGACGGCCATTACACTTAATTAGAGTTTTAATTTGGCAGTTCCGTCACAGCTGGTATCAGAGCTGAAACGCACTGGGGATGGTACGAGCACGATTAATTTTTGAATATTACAAACTAAAAACGAAATTCTGACTTAGGGCGAGAATTAGTTAAGTAATGCGAAGTAAGCCCTAGATATATATTAAGTGTAGAGTTGTAAGTAGGGTTTCAGTTTTGGTTGAGAGATTTACGTAAGACGCTCATGCATCATGACATTTAGATTTTTGTTGAATTTGAAAGTTGGTATAGAAAATTCATGCATTGTATCATGCATCATGTCATCATGGTTTTCAAATTTCAGCTAATATTTTGGTTTAAGGGTTGGTACACAGTGAGGGCTTAGAAGTTTGTTTCTGTTACGGACCGGTCTGACCGGTCTTGACCACCGGTCTGACCGGTTGATCGACGTCGAGCCCATGCAGAGCCATGCAGACCAGTCTGACCGGTCGGTTGCATCGGTCTGACCGGTTGAGCGCAGACAGAGACCACTAAGTTATGTTCAAATAATCGAATTTCGGCGATTTCTTCCATGATTCGGGTGTTAGTTGCAGTCAAGATTTTTCTTAAGTAATCAGAAAAATGTAACTAACCCAGTCATGGTTGAATGCAGAATGGGAGAGCCACCAAACCCTCCTGAGCTGGCACAGGCCATTGCGGCCATGCTCACTGGGCGCGATGAGCAGACGGCACTCCTCCATGAGCTTGTGGCGCAGGGCAGAGCACCGCAGGCTGAACATCACCACCAGCCGCCTGCTCCTGGATATCCAGAGTTCCTGGCTACTCAACCACCGCTCTTCCATAAAGCGGACGAGCCATTGGAGGCGGATAGTTGGCTCCGGACCATAGAGTCCAAGTTCACCCTGCACCCGTATCAGGATGGGGACAAGGCAGGATTTGCAGCCCAGCAGCTCAAGGGTCCTGCACGCACGTGGTGGGACAATCACGTGGCCATGTTCCCTGCGGGCACTCGGTTCACCTGGGCGGAGTTCAAGAACGCCTTCAGAGCGCATCATATTCCTGCAGGGGTCATTCGCAGGAAGCTTGCCGAGTTCTTGGCCCTGAAGCAGGGCAATAACAGTGTGCTACAATATTCCCAGGCCTTCAACAGTCTATCACAGTATGTCGGGTACCATGTGGATACCGATGAGAAGAAGCAGGCCTGTTTCAGGCAGGGGCTCAGTAGCAAGCTCCATGATCGCTTGGCAATGGTCAAGTTCGACAGTTTCAGTGAGCTAGTCAACTGGGCTATCATTCAGGAGGACGCCCATCTAGCTCACAAGGCGGAGAAAAAGATAAAGGCTCGGCAGCGGGATCTTCTAGCAGTGCCCCTCAGAGGTTCCGTCTGGTGCAGTCGGGCCCACAGCGAGCCCCCTTTCAGCACCAGCCACCGCAGTAGTGGGGATACAGGCCCCCTCAGTACACTCAGCCACAGGAGACAGTTAGGCCTCCTGTTCCTCAGCAGAGTGAGCAGAAGGTGTGGGTGCAGCAGCCGGAGATGCGCCCCAATTTATTTCCGTGCTACAACTGTGGATAGCTTGGTCACTTTGCACGGAACTGCCCACTGCCGTCCAAGCAAAGCCAGCAGTCGAGCCAGCAGGGTCAGAAGCAGCAAGTGGCTCACTTCAAGCCAGGACAAGTGCACTACACCACCCTCGAGGGTATTCCTGAGGGAGCTCCAGTGATGGCGGGTATGTTCTCAGTAAATGAACAACCTGTTACAGTGTTATTTGATTCAGGGGCGTCTCATACCTTTATTAGCGAGGGGTGTGTTGTTAGACTGGGGTTAAAAATTGAAAGCTTGCCCAAGCCATACCATATTCATTCACCTGGAGGAAAGTTAATCACCAATTAGTTCGTTAAGCAAGTACCCCTACAGTTGCAAGGAAAAATTTTCCCTACGGCCATGATAATGTTACCAACCCAAAGGATATATATTATATTGGGTATGAACTGGATGGAGGGTCAGGGAGTTAGTCTGGACACGACCTCACAATCTGTGCACAACAAATCTTCCATTCATGGGTGTATGACTTTACTTTTGAAAGATCATATGTCTTTGACACCTACGGTGAATCAGGTTAAGGGTAAAAAGCTAACAGATATACCAGTGGTGTGTGAATATCCGGACATCTTTCCGGATGATTTGCCTGGAATGCCGCCTGATCGTGACGTGGAGTTTACCATTGAATTGCAACCGGGTACGGCACCGATTTCTAGGAGGCCTTACCGGATGCCACCCAATGAGCTGGCGGAGTTAAAGAAACAATTGCAGGAATTGCTTGATAAGGGCTTACCGCAGTAGTACTAGTAAAGTGCTCGTGCTAACGCCTTGAATAATGCAGACTTGTAAAAAAACACGGGTTCCAAATAAGGGTACATGAGCAAATAAGCCATGGCCTATCAATTATCGACATTGCAAAGTGCCATCAAGAACCAGCTCAAACGCAAAAGATGAAATGAAACACATTCAGGGACGCAAATGCTACTGATACGGCGATACCAGCTGATTAATTGCTATTGGTTAAACAATAGTAACGGTAATTCCAGAGGTGATTGGACACTTGGGACTCAGTAGGTTAAACAGTGTTCCATTACACTAAGCTACACGACCAAGCGAACCATCACGAAGCATGAGAGAAGCAGCTCCACTTCCGTTTCACTTTACATTCCTTAATCTGTTCATCACTTGGGGCCCCTCCTTGATGCCCTTGTCAGCAGCACCATCTTCAGCAGGGGTTTCCTGCAGCCATCACAAAGGAAAAGGTCAAGCAGAACATTAGGAAGAGTGCTTGTTGCTACTTTTGTTCTAGCCATCCATGTAAAAGCAATTACTTTGCCATCCTTAGCGCCTCTGCTTTCCTCATGATTTTCAGAAGCATCATTCAACGGGAAAGGAAGGTAAAATGGGTTAAAGAATCACTTATTAGTAACAAAAGTACCCTATCACATGTGAGCAAATTCCTACGCAGCTAAGCTATCCGTTCTTCAAGCAAAACTATGTTGAGACCTCTACTTACTTTCAAGCTCGCTAAGTTAGCTGGCAAATCCACATTTTTATTCTGCTATCCACTTCCTTTGTTCACATCATTTTCAGTAGCAGCTGGAAGCTGAGATGACCAGATTTAAGCATATAGATGACAATTTTTTTTTTGTTGGGGGGGGGGGGGGGGGGGAGGGGGGCAAATTTCATGGTTTCCACCATGGCATTGCATCAGAAAACCTAATTAAAATGCAATCATCAATCTTACAGTTTTTCTAGTACAGTGGCGTCAGTGCCCCCATGGCATTGCATCATAAAACATAATAAAAATACAATCACTAATCTTACAGTAAAATGGAATTTAAGTAAAAAAGAAAAAGAACGTTCCACTCACATCATCAATCTCACTGCTCGGATCGGCCGCTTCAACGCGTCCACGCAGCTCCGCCCCGCTCTGCCGCACGGGAACAGTCTCAGACGGCGCAAGTTCGATTCCGGGCATCGAGTTTTTTCAAATAAAATGTACCAAAATTTGAAACAGAGGTTTTGGTGGACGAGGATGAAGCGAGAAATTGCTAAATATGTGTTCGAGTGTGACACCTGCAGAAGGGTTAAGGCAAGCCATCTGAAGCCCGCCGGTATGCTTCAACCCTTGAGTATTCCATCATGTAAATGGGAGGATGCCAGTATAGATTTCATTGTCGGCTTACCCAACACCTCAAAAGGGTATGATTCCATTTGGGTAATAGTCGATCGATTTACGAAGGTAGCACATTTTCTTCCAGTAAAGACTTCTTATACGGCGAGACAATATGCTCAGTTGTACCTGGATCATATTGTGAGTATCCATGGAATTCCTAAAACCGTTAGTTCGGATCGGGGTGCACAGTTTATTGCACGGTTCTGGGAACAATTTCATGCCGCTTTGGGTACACGATTGATCCGCAGTTCAGCATATCATCCTCAGACCGATGGTCAAACTGAGAGAGTTAATCAAATTCTGGAAGATATGCTGCGGGCCTGTGTACTTTCATATAGTAAGAAATGGGATGAGTGTCTGCCGCTCGCTGAATTCTCCTACAATAATAGCTATCAAGAGAGTATCAAAATGGCACCCTTTGAAGCCTTATAGGGGCGGAGGTGCAGGACTCCACTAAATTGGTCAGAAGCTGGTGAGCGGAATTTCTTTGGGCCCGAATTGGTTGGCGAGGTTGAGGACCAGGTTCGTCTTATACAGGCAAATCTAAAGGCCGCCCAGGCCCGCCAAAAGAGCTATGCAGATAAGAGGCGCTGGCCTCTGATTTTTGAAGTTGGTGATCATGTTTACCTTCGGGTGTCTCCGATGAAGGGCGTGCAGCGGTTTGGAATGAGAGGCAAATTAGCACCCCGTTATGTTGGGCCTTTTCCTATCACTGAGCATTGTGGGCCGGTGGCATATCGTGTGGAGCTTCCCCCGCATTTGTCGGCGGTCCACAATATCTTTCATGTATCCCAGCTCAGGAAGTGCCTTCGAGTTCCGACTGAGGTTGTAGATACGGAGAATTTACAGTTGGAACCCGATCTCATTTATCCAGAGCACCCGGTGAGAATTGTTGATCACAAGACCAGGGTCACTCGGAATCAGACCAGCAATTTCTATAAGGTTCAGTGGAGTAACCATTCCGAGCGAGAAGCCACGTGGGAGACTGAAGAGTTTCTCAAATCCAAATATCCGGAATTATTACAAGCCTATCAAGGTACTCCCCAATTCCTATCTTTTCAATTTAGCACTCCATTAAATCTCGGGACGAGATTTCTTTTAGGGGGAAGGACTGTAACACCCAGGTGTTAATCACCATAATTTACACTAACCACGACCATTAGAGTAAATTGGCACGATCAAAACCGAGACCAAAAACTTCTGCTGGCAGATTGGCCCGGAACGGTCTGACCGGTATGGGCGACCGGTCTGACCGGTCGAACCCGAGTTGGCGGTTTTGGGCCCCACAACATTTATATCGCTCTCCTCTCTCTCCCAATGACTCACTCATCCCCTCAGCGCCCCGTTCCTCCCTCTCCCGAGCTTCCCCTCCCTCAAACCCTCACTCCCAAATCCATCCTCTCCATTGGATTCCAAGGGCGGGGAGAGCTTCAAATCGTTCAAGGATCATCTCCTCCAAGTTCTCATCCATGGGGTGACGCGGGATTCGCGAGTTCTTCGTGGGGGAAGGAGCCATTCAAGGTAAATTTAGAAGTTGGATCGATCTCTTATTCTAGAAGGTTTTATGTGGTTTCCTCTAGTCCAAAGCATCCACATGAACCCTTGAACGAGATCCTAGAAGGTATTTGGAGTTGGTGGGCGATTTTCGCCGCGCCGAGGTTCCTAGGTTTTAGTCTGGGTGAGACCGGTCGGAGGGACCGGTCTGACCGGTATCACGGTAGGTTAAGGGGGGACCGGTCTAACCGGTATAGCTGGGCTGAGCAGGGGTAAATAGGTAGTTGTGGATACAATTAGTTGGAAATTTATTTGGGTATTGATTACATGTAATTTTTATAAAATCATGCATGCATTTCTCATGTCATATGCATGTGCATACGTGTAGCAGCCGAGGCGGAGGAGGTCGTATACGAGGTGGTTGCGGAGCCACAGGAGCCACAGGGGCAAGCCCCGCCGCAGGAGGTTCGCGGGGAGTCGGCCCAAGGCCCGGCTAACCCCAGTGTGGTGCAGCAGACGCAAGGCAAGCCCCGGTGCACATCCTACTATTTCAAATTTTGACACCTATATATGTCTTTAATAATTGTGCATTAGGTTTAGGAATTATTTGAAACCTTAGTTGCATGATCCCTAGGTTTTCCTGTGCCTTATAATAGTATGAATAAGTCGTTAGCACTGCTATGCTTAATAGGGCTCGATAGAAGTCGAGTGATAATTCTGTCACTCGCGAGACATAGGATGTCTTTATATTACAATATATGAATTATTATATTCAAGATGGAAGGTATGGGATGGGAGACCGGATGGGGGATGGTGCAGCCCCATCTGTGTCGATTAAGGACCGTTCCGTTGTCGGCTGTGCTGATCGGGGATTGAATTGTACTAGCCGCATGCCGGGAGTAGGAGGTAGTCGAAACCGGTAAGCTGAGTACTGCTTTGCTTCGAAAGTACAGGAACCCGCACCCAACTCCTGGGGCGAGTCGAGTAGTCGCGGAGAATTGGGGATGAATATGTTTACTTTTGGTGGTCTCACGTTGAGCTCGGCTGACCATATGTCGTTGGGCTGGTTCCTGTAGTTCGAGGCGGGAAGGGGAAAGGTTGGTGCGTGGGGTCCGACGGGGCCTTTGCGTGCCGTGTTGGTTAGGTTCACCTTGCAAGGTTAAATCGGATCGATTCGCCGTGTCTCGCGGTTATGAGAGCCTTGATCTCTTGGTCACATCGTAGAAAGGAAAATGAGTAGAATGAGAAGTGATGAAATGTGGGCTGATGACATCCAATTAATGTTTTGATTACCTTGATTGTTGTAGTTTCGCCAATCATAGATGATTAGTAATTTTTTTGATGAAATGCGGCTAAAACATTGAAAGTAAGAATATACCTCTAGATGCTATTTCTGCAAAATAACCACCAGCCAAATGCCGTGCATGTCTAGGTATGTGTGCTATGTTATACCCACTGGTCGGGTAAGCCTTGCTGAGTATTAGAATACTCAGGGTTTGTTGCCACATTTATTATTACAGGACACCCGGACGTCGACTTCTGCCCCTGTTGTGTCAAGTTCATCCGCCGGGATGCAGAGGGGTGGCAGGTCGAGGAGAGAGACCCTTCCGGTTAGGGCGTTGTCGGGTTGTACACTCGAGGGCTGAGTGATCAGCCTCTCTATTTTGTGCGGACCGGTCTGACCGGCCCATAGGACCGGTCTGACCGGTGGCGTCGGTAGGAAGTGCCGACCGGTCCGACCGGTCGGATAGGATCAGAACTGGTGAAAGCTAAAGTAGTTGTAGGATCTTTTATATTCGAACTTCAGTCACAGCTATTGTAAAGTTTTGTAAACTATTTATGTATTTGAACTCGGTTTATAAAACTTGTTGTTTCTTCTTCTTGAAGTTTATATTTTCAAGTATTATGCCGTGCTTGTACCATCTGCGCTCATCTTCGCGTGGGACTACCGGTGTTGTTTCGATCGGGCCGTGGGTTGAGAAAGGATCGCCAAATTAAGCCGTTAAGCTAATGCGCCCGATGTGTTCAAATGACGGCCATTACACTTAATTAGAGTTTTAATTTGGCAGTTCCGTCACAGCTGGTATCAGAGCTGAAACGCACTGGGGATGGTACGAGCACGATTAATTTTTGAATATTACAAACTAAAAACGAAATTCTGACTTAGGGCGAGAATTAGTTAAGTAATGCGAAGTAAGCCCTAGATATATATTAAGTGTAGAGTTGTAAGTAGGGTTTCAGTTTTGGTTGAGAGATTTACGTAAGACACTCATGCATCATGACATTTAGATTTTTGTTGAATTTGAAAGTTGGTATAGAAAATTCATGCATTGTATCATGCATCATGTCATCATGGTTTTCAAATTTCAGCTAATATTTTGGTTTAAGGGTTGGTACACAGTTAGGGCTTAGAAGTTTGTTTCTGTTACGGACCGGTCTGACCGGTCTTGACCACCGGTCTGACCGGTTGATTGACGTCGAGCCCATGCAGAGCCATGCAGACCAGTCTGACCGGTCGGTTGCATCGGTCTGACCGGTTGAGCGCAGACAGAGACCACTAAGTTATGTTCAAATAATCGAATTTCGGCGATTTCTTCCATGATTCGGGTGTTAGTTGCAGTCAAGATTTTTCTTAAGTAATCAGAAAAATGTAACTAACCCAGTCATGGTTGAATGCAGAATGGGAGAGCCACCAAACCCTCCTGAGCTGGCACAGGCCATTGCGGCCATGCTCACTGGGCGCGATGAGCAGACGGCACTCCTCCATGAGCTTGTGGCGCAGGGCAGAGCACCGCAGGCTGAACATCACCACCAGCCGCCTGCTCCTGGATATCCAGAGTTCCTGGCTACTCAACCACCGCTCTTCCATAAAGCGGACGAGCCATTGGAGGCGGATAGTTGGCTCCGGACCATAGAGTCCAAGTTCACCCTGCACCCGTATCAGGATGGGGACAAGGCAGGATTTGCAGCCCAGCAGCTCAAGGGTCCTGCACGCACGTGGTGGGACAATCACGTGGCCATGTTCCCTGCGGGCACTCGGTTCACCTGGGCGGAGTTCAAGAACGCCTTCAGAGCGCATCATATTCCTGCAGGGGTCATTCGCAGGAAGCTTGCCGAGTTCTTGGCCCTGAAGCAGGGCAATAACAGTGTGCTACAATATTCCCAGGCCTTCAACAGTCTATCACAGTATGTCGGGTACCATGTGGATACCGATGAGAAGAAGCAGGCCTGTTTCAGGCAGGGGCTCAGTAGCAAGCTCCATGATCGCTTGGCAATGGTCAAGTTCGACAGTTTCAGTGAGCTAGTCAACTGGGCTATCATTCAGGAGGACGCCCATCTAGCTCACAAGGCGGAGAAAAAGATAAAGGCTCGGCAGCGGGATCTTCTAGCAGTGCCCCTCAGAGGTTCCGTCTGGTGCAGTCGGGCCCACAGCGAGCCCCCTTTCAGCACCAGCCACCGCAGTAGTGGGGATACAGGCCCCCTCAGTACACTCAGCCACAGGAGACAGTTAGGCCTCCTGTTCCTCAGCAGAGTGAGCAGAAGGTGTGGGTGCAGCAGCCGGAGATGCGCCCCAATTTATTTCCGTGCTACAACTGTGGATAGCTTGGTCACTTTGCACGGAACTGCCCACTGCCGTCCAAGCAAAGCCAGCAGTCGAGCCAGCAGGGTCAGAAGCAGCAAGTGGCTCACTTCAAGCCAGGACAAGTGCACTACACCACCCTCGAGGGTATTCCTGAGGGAGCTCCAGTGATGGCGGGTATGTTCTCAGTAAATGAACAACCCGTTACAGTGTTATTTGATTCAGGGGCGTCTCATACCTTTATTAGCGAGGGGTGTGTTGTTAGACTGGGGTTAAAAATTGAAAGCTTGCCCAAGCCATACCATATTCATTCACCTGGAGGAAAGTTAATCACCAATTAGTTCGTTAAGCAAGTACCCCTACAGTTGCAAGGAAAAATTTTCCCTACGGCCCTGATAATGTTACCAACCCAAAGGATATATATTATATTGGGTATGAACTGGATGGAGGGTCAGGGAGTTAGTCTGGACACGACCTCACAATCTGTGCACAACAAATCTTCCATTCATGGGTGTATGACTTTACTTTTGAAAGATCATATGTCTTTGACACCTACGGTGAATCAGGTTGAGGGTAAAAAGCTAACAGATATACCAGTGGTGTGTGAATATCCGGACGTCTTTCCGGATGATTTGCCTGGAATGCCGCCTGATCGTGACGTGGAGTTTACCATTGAATTGCAACCGGGTACGGCACCGATTTCTAGGAGGCCTTACCGGATGCCACCCAATGAGCTGGCGGAGTTAAAGAAACAATTGCAGGAATTGCTTGATAAGGGCTATATCCGTCCTAGTAAGTCACCTTGGGGCTGTCCTGCACTCTTTGTGAAAAAGAAAAATGAAAGCCTCAGGTTGTGTGTGGATTATAGACTTCTGAATGCCGTCACAATCAAAAATAAATATCCCGTTCCCCGGATTGATATTCTGTTTGATCAGCTATTCGGGGCCAAAGTGTTTTCCAAGATTGATCTCCGCTCTGGCTATTATCAGATAAAGATTAGAGCTGAGGATATTCCTAAGACGGCTTTTTCCACCAGATACAGACTTTTTGAATATCTGGTCATGTCTTTCGGGCTAACGAATGCCCCTGCTCATTTCATGTATCTCATGAACTCGGTGTTCATGCCCGAGCTAGATAAGTTTGTCGTGGTTTTCATCGACGACATTCTTATATTTTCCAAGAATGAAGAAGAGCATGCAGAGCATCTCCGCATTGTGCTTCAGCGCCTGTGGGAGCACAAGCTGTATGCCAAATTTAACAAATGTGATTTCTGGCTCAAGGAAATCCAGTTCTTGGGCCACATCATCTCGGACAAGGGAATTTCTGTTGATCCTAGCAAGATTCAGGATGTCCTGAATTGGAAGACTCCAGAGTCTGTTTTAGAGATCCGGAGTTTCCTTGGGCTAGCAAGGTATTACCAGCGATTTGTTGCGGACTTCTCAAAAATTACTAGACCCATGACTGAACTACTCAAGAAAGGGATGAGATTTAATTGGGGCGACAAGTGTGAGCAGGCTTTCAGACTCTGAGAAGACTTCTGACGTCTGCCCCTGTCCTCGCTCAGCCAAATATTACCCGACCTTTTGATGTGTACTGTGATGCCTCAGGTACGGGTCTTGGCTCCGTATTCATCCCTGTTTGTCTCCGCCGGATATTATTTGGCCATTAATACTTGTTGTAATGCATTAGGTACGGGCCTAGGCTGCGTCCTTATGCAGGATCAGCGGGTGATTGCCTATGCCTCAAGAGCCCTCAAGCGACATGAGGAGAATTATGCTACCCATTATCTGGAGCTGGCAGTAGTTGTACATGCATTAAAGATCTGGCGGCATTATCTTCTGGGCAATCCGGTGCAAATATACTCAGACCACAAGAGTCTCAAGTATATCTTTACCCAGAGTGAGCTAAATTTGCGCCAGAGGCGGTGGTTAGAATTGATCAAGGACTATGATCTGGAGATTCATTATCATCCCGGCAAGGCTAATGTTGTTGCCGATGCACTGAGTCGCAAAGCGAGTTGCAGCTGTGTCTCAGCTACAGTTCTGCAAGAGACTTTGGGTCAAGAAATGGAGAAGATGAATTTGGCTATTGTATCTGAAGGCACACTTGCTAATGTTACCCTTATTCCTACACTTCGAGATCAGATTATTGTTGCTTAGAAAAGTGATGTGGGCATGGGTAAGATTAGACAGAGGCTCAGTGAAAATGATCCCAGAGTTCAGTGTTTTCATCAAGATAAGGATGGGGTTCTATGGTTCAAGAATCAGTTAGTGGTACCTAAAAATTTGGAGTTTCGGAAGCAGATTCTTGATGAGGCCCACATTTCTAGATACTCAATCCATCTAGGCAGCAATAAAATGTACCAAGATTTGAAACAGAGGTTTTGGTGGACGAGGATGAAGCGAGAAATTGCTAAATATGTGTCCGAGTGTGACACCTGCAGAAGGGTTAAGGCAAGCCATCTGAAGCCTGCCGGTATGCTTCAACCCTTGAGTATTCCATCAGGTAAATGGGAGGATGCCAGTATGGATTTCATTGTCGGCTTACCCAACACCTCAAAAGGGTATGATTCCATTTGGGTAATAGTCGATCGATTTACGAAGGTAGCACATTTTCTTCCAGTAAAGACTTCTTATACGGCGAGACAATATGCTCAGTTGTACCTGGATCGTATTGTGAGTATCCATGGAATTCCTAAAACCGTTATTTCGGATCGGGGTGCACAGTTTATTGCACGGTTCTGGGAACAATTTCATGCCGCTTTGGGTACACGATTAATCCGCAGTTTAGCTTATCATCCTCAGACCGATGGTCAAACTGAGAGAGTTAATCAAATTCTGGAAGATATGCTGCGGGCCTGTGTACTTTCATATAGTAAGAAATGGGATGAGTGTCTGCCGCTCGCTGAATTCTCCTATAATAATAGCTATCAAGAGAGTATCAAAATGGCACCCTTTGAAGCCTTGTATGGGCGGAGGTGCAGGACTCCACTAAATTGGTCGGAAGCAGGTGAGCGGAATTTCTTTGGGCCCGAATTGGTTGGCGAGGTTGAGGACCAGGTTCGTCTTATACAGGCAAATCTAAAGGCCGCCCAGGCCCGCCAAAAGAGCTATGCAGATAAGAGGCACTGGCCTCTGATTTTTGAAGTTGGTGATCATGTTTACCTTCGGGTGTCTCCGATGAAGGGCGTGCAGCGGTTTGGAATGAGGGGCAAATTAGCACCCCGTTATGTTGGGCATTTTCCTATCACTGAGCGTTGTGGGCCGGTGGCATATCGTGTGGAGCTTCCCCCGCATTTGTCGGCAGTCCACAATATCTTTCATGTATCCCATCTCAGGAAGTGCCTTCGAGTTCCGACTGAGGTTGTAGATACGGAGAATTTACAGTTGGAACCCGATCTCATTTATCCAGAGCACCCGGTGAGAATTGTTGATCACAAGACCAGGGTCCCGGTGAGAATTGTTGATCACAAGACCAGGGTCACTCGGAATCAGACCAGCAATTTCTATAAGGTTCAGTGGAGTAACCATTCCGAGCGAGAAGCCACGTGGGAGACTGAAGAGTTTCTCAAATCCAAATATCCGGAATTATTACAAGCCTATCAATGTACTCCCCAATTCATATCTTTTCAATTTAGCACTCCATTAAATCTCGGGACGAGATTTCTTTTAGGGGGAAGGACTGTAACACCCAGGTGTTAATCACCATAATTTACACTAACCACGACCATTAGAGTAAATTGGCACGATCAAAACCGAGACCAAAAACTTCTGCTGGCAGATTGGCCCGGACCGGTCTGACCGGTATGGGCGACCGGTCTGACCGGTCGAACCCGAGTTGGCGGTTTTGGGCCCCACAACATTTAAATCGCTCTCCTCTCTCTCCCAATGACTCACTCATCCCCTCAGCGCCCCGTTCCTCCCTCTCCCGAGCTTCCCCTCCCTCAAACCCTCACTCCCAAATCCATCCTCTCCATTGGATTCCAAGGGCGGGGAGAGCTTCAAATCGGTCAAGGATCATCTCCTCCAAGTTCTCCTCCATGGGGTGACACGGGATTCGCGAGTTCTTCGTGGGGGAAGGAGCCATTCAAGGTAAATTTAGAAGTTGGATCGATCTCTTATTCTAGAAGGTTTTATGTGGTTTCCTCTAGTCCAAAGCATCCACATGAACCCTTGAACGAGATCCTAGAAGGTATTTGGAGTTGGTGGGCGATTTTCGCCGCGCCGAGGTTCCTAGGTTTTAGTCTGGGTGAGACCGGTCGGAGGGACCGGTCTGACCGGTATCACGGCAGGTTAAGGGGGGACCAGTCTGACCGGTATAGCTGTGCTGAGCAGGGGTAAATAGGTAGTTGTGGATACAATTAGTTGGAAATTTATTTGGGTATTGATTACTTGTAATTTTTATAAAATCAGGCATGCATTCCTCATATCATATGCATGTGCATACGTGTAGCAGCCGAGGCGGAGGAGGTCGTATACGAGGTGGTTGCAGAGCCACAGGAGCCACAGGGGCAAGCCCCGCCGTAGGAGGTTCGCGGGGAGTCGGCCCAAGGCCCGGCTAACCCCAGTGTGGTGCAGCAGACGCAAGGCAAGCCCCGGTGCACATCCTACTATTTCAAATTATGACACCTATATATATGTCTTTAATAATTGTGCATTAGGTTTAGGAATTGTTTGAAACCTTAGTTGCATGATCCCTAGGTTTTCCTAGGCCTTATAATAGTATGAATAGGTCGTTAGCACTGCTATGCTTAATAGGGCTCGATAGAAGTCGAGTGATAATTCTGTCACTCGCGAGATATAGGATGTCTTTATATTACAATATATGAATTATTATATTCAAGATGGAAGGTATGGGATGGGAGACCGGATGGGGGAAGGTGTAGCCCCATCTGTGTCGATTAAGGACCGTTCCGTTGTCGGCTGTGCTGATCAGGGATTGAATTGTACTAGCCGCATGCCGGGAGTAGGAGGTAGTCGAAACCGGTAAGCCGAGTACTGCTTTGCTTCGAAAGTACAGAAACCCGCACCCAACTCCTGGGGCGAGTCGAGTAGTCGCGGAGAATTGGGGATGCATATGTTTACTTTTGGTGGTCTCACGTTGAGCTCGGCTGACCATATGTCGTTGGGCTGGTTCCTGTAGTTCGAGGCGGGAAGGGGAAAGGTTGGTGCGTGGGGTCCGACGGGGCCTTTGCGTGCCGTGTTGGTTAGGTTCACCTTGCAAGGTTAAATCGGATCGATTCGCCGTGTCTCGCGGTTATGAGAGCCTTGATCTCTTGGTCACATCGTAGAAAGGAAAATGAGTAGAATGAGAAGTGATGAAATGTGGGCTGATGACATCCAATTAAAGTTTTGATTACCTTGATTGTTGTAGTTTCGCCAATCATAGATGATTAGTAATTTTTTTGATAAAATGCGGCTAAAACATTGAAAGTAAGGATATACCTCTAGATGCTATTTCTGCAAAATAACCACCAGCCAAATGACATGCATGTCTAGGTATGTGGGCTATGTTATACCCACTGGTCGGGTAAGCCTTGCTGAGTATTAGAATACACAGGGTTTGTTGCCACATTTATTATTACAGGACACCCGGACGTCGACTTCTGCCCCTGTTGTGTCAAGTTCATCCGCCGGGATGCAGAGGGGTGGCAGGTCGAGGAGAGAGACCCTTCCGGTTAGGGCGTTGTCGGGTTGTACACTCGAGGGCTGAGTGATTAGCCTCTCTGTTTTGTGCGGACCGGTCTGACCGGCCCGTAGGACCGGTCTGACCGGTGGCGTCGGCAGGAAGTGCCGACCGGTCTGACCGGATGGTGGAACTGGTCCGACCGGTCGGGTAGGATCAGAACCGGTGAAAGCTAAAGTAGTTGTAGGATCTTTTATATTCGAACTTCAGTCACAGCTATTGTAAAGTTTTGTAAACTATCTATGTATTTGAACTCGGTTTATAAAACTTGTTGTTTCTTCTTCTTGGAGTTTATATTTTCAAGTATTATGCCGTGCTTGTACCATCTGCGCCCACCTTCGCGTGGGACTACCGGTGTTGTTTCGATCGGGCCGTGGGTTGAGAAAGGATCGCCAAATTAAGCCGTTAAGCTAATGCGCCCGATGTGTTCAAATAACGGCCATTATACTTAATTAGAATTTTAATTTGACGGTTCCGTCACAATGTCCATCTCCAATTTCCTCTCAGAAGAAGTTAAGGGTCATCTCAGCGGCGATATAAAAATTTATGGACATGGCCACACCGACAAATAAACGCCCTGCGCTGAGCGATATCACCAACAAACACAGCACATGTACTTCTATTTACACATTGCAAACGAGTAATTCTATACATTCCAGCCTGATTGCCTGCCATCTTTATCTGCTTTACAATCAGGTGCGTTGGATGATGCTGAACGTAAGAGGCTGAAAACAAACCGCAGGCAACAAAAACGTCGAGCTGAGATGACTGATGAACAAAGGCAAGAGATAAATAAGAAAAGGGTGTTCATACCAAGGATCCCTATGTCTCCCTCTGATGATATGTCACTTCCTTTCAAGTTTAAGAGAAAACAATTCTCAGTACGCCTCAGTTTTTGCCATGACCATAAATAAATCTCAGGAACAAACCATCCCTAATGTTTAGATTTACCTTCTTGAGCCTTTGTTCTCACATGGACAGCTTTATGTTGCATTGTCAAGGGGTGTATCAAGAGCTACTACAAGAATTTTGGCTAAACCAAAAAAAGAATTAGACCCCACTGGGAAGAGCACCAAAAATATAGTCTACAAGGACGTGCTCAACTGGTGATCAATGGTAAGTATAGTTCCTAATTTTTATGTTGCATATATATAATGTGAGTTTGCATTCCAGATTATATTCATGACATTAGTGACCCCTATCTATTATGATAATGTCATCTCAAGATTATATTAATGATGATGCTACTTTCCATGCTCAAAAATTACTTGTGCCTTTGATCTGTACAATTTATTCATATTGTGTAGCTTTTCCAGTCTCTAAGGACAAATTTGATGCAGGGCTTTAGTGGATGGATGCAGCGTTGGGAAGCAGAGGTTGGCTTCGATCTTTGATTTGCTCAAACTGAAGATATGGATTGCATTAGCCTATCGTGTGCTTTTCTTGTGAGAAGAAAAAATGTTCCTTTGTTTTTTTTTTGGGGTCAGATCCGACATACGTGGGACCTACCAGCCTTGTGCGTGTCCTTCTGACATGGTTTATACTCTGTTTGTAGCATCAAATTTTAGTGTATGGCCTGGTTTCATGACAGTATATTTCACCAGTTACCTAATGCTGATACCATAACAATTATATATGTTTATGGCCTGATTTCATGATGCTTGTAAAAACTATAGTGCTCTATATTTGGCTCTTTGCTAACTTGTGGAGGTTGGTGTACCATAAATTTGTGATTTTACTCATGGATGTGTTTGTGTAATCAACATTATAATTTTGTCCTTTGTGTGAAATATATACCATATTTTTCAATTTTGACTATGAATCATGTGTTGTTTGGTGGAGGTCTGATTTACCCGTGGCGTTAGCACGGCCACATCGCCAATCCTCACCCGCTGAGGAGCCGCAATTTCGTGCACCAAAAAAACATACCCACAATTTTCACTCTATGAAGATCTATGGCTCACGTCGCTTCTTACCGGGCTTCAACGCCATCCGACGGCTCGGATCATGCGGCTTCAACGCGTTGAATCCTCACCCCACCACCGCCCCCGCACTCCCTCCGGCACCAGCGCGCTCCGCTCCGCCAGGGTTCGATTCCCACAGCCAGCAGTTTTTTCCGAGAACAAAAAAAAACCCAGTGCGCCTCTCGCTCCCCAACCCTAGCGCGCATCGCGCCGGCCGCCGCCGCCGCCACCACTCCCCCCCGCCGCTCCCGCACGCGCCGCGGCTCACACGCGCCGACCGACGCTGCCCCACGCGCGGGCTGGGGCAGCCTGCGCCGGCCGCCGCTGCCCCGCGCCCCTCCCCCGCCGGCCGCCGTTGCCGCTCGCACGCACAGCCGCGGCCCCGCCCGCCGGCAGCCCGCTCGCCCCACGCCCTCGCGCCCATGCCTCTCTCTCTTTCTCAGATCCGGCGGCGCGGGATCCGGCAGCGAGGATGGCCGGCGTGGGAAGGGATCCGGTGGGGACGGCCGGCGAGTGCGGGATCCGGCCGTGGGGACTGCCGCGGCTGGTCGTCCGCGCCGCGACGGCTGGCACGGGCGAGCGGCGCTGGCCGGAGCGCGCGGCGGCGACGGTTCGACGCTGGCAGAGCACCGGCCGCCGCCGCCGCCGCCGCCGTCTCCCTCAGCACCCGCAGCACCAACGCCTGCCGCCGCCGTCGTCTCCCTCAGCACCCGCGGCACCAACGCCCGCCGCCGCCACCGTCTCCCCCAGTACCCGCGGCCCCAACTCCCACCACTGGAAGGGAAGGGGAGGGCCAAGATCCATGGCACACCCGGATCTGCGCCATCACCGCGCGGCGGCCCGAGCTCCCTGTGGTTAGCGGCCGATGCGGAGCTGGACGACCGGCGGCGGCGCGGGATCCTAATCCATATGCTCGTCGAACTGCATATGGCGCCATCTGCGTGTTCCAGGTGCCGCTCCACCTCCTGCTTGTGAACCCATCTACGGCTTCCTAGATCTCTCTCTCTCTCTCTCTCTCTCTCTCTCTCTCTCTCTCTCTCTAGATATAGAGCGGAGGCGCAACACGTTGGAGCGGACAACGGTTCCTCTCTACGGGTATTTTCCTTTTTCCCCTCATGCAGCGTCGGAAGGTGAAAGACAATCATGGTAAAAGGAGAGCTGCAGGCAGAGGTCAACACCCTCAAGCAGAAGATTCACGAATTCAACGCAAAGCAGCTGTCGCTGCGAACAGAGGAAAATCCATGGATACAAACAAAGCAGGGATTCTTGCCAAGGTGCGGATTCCTCTTCCCGTGTTGCCTTTTTCTTCCTTTATTAGACGGTGCTTGGGATTTCCTTGATTTTTTTATATTCTTATGCTCCGTGTGATCGATGCTAAAACAATTTTGAACCTCCTGCGAATTACCAACCTGTTTTGGCTGGCCACTGTCAGTAATAATCTTCTCACTCTAGCTTGCTGCCTTAATTACAACACTCAGTATTTTTGTTATTAGGCACTGCATCATTTGTGGGCATTACTGATAATTTCTGTGAATAAATTGTTATCCTTGTAACCAAGCATGTTATGATAAGTCTGCGCCTACAACATGGGCAATAAGGGAGTAGTATGAGTTACCAATGAAATTAGCTGATAAGTCGTATGGTCAAAAGTTCTGTTCAATACCAATAAGGTACAAAATTTATGTTGTGATTAGTAGGTTTTGTTTGGCCTACATTCTGTTCCAGGCTTCTAGGTTCAAGGAGTTACTTGATCTAGCACCTGTAGTTTTGGATTACCTGGAGCACATAGCTGATTGTGAGCTACCGTTTGGTCGATTTTGTTGACAGATCTCCCAAGTTGATTTGCAGTTGCTGAAATATTCCCAAGAAAATTCAAAGCTATAATCCAAAATGGACTCAAGATGGACCCAAGAAAATTCAGCATTTTACTATTGCAGTTGGGGATTGAAATGGACTCAAAATTCAGCATTTTATTATCATGCTTATTGTGTGAATTGTGAAGGCTAATTGCAGTGCTGCTGCTGCGGACGCACGCACTACAACACCGGAAACGGATCCAATCACTTGCTCCAAAGGTATGCCTATCTGTTTTTTTAATGAGAAGATATTTGGTTGCACGTTCGAGGGGTGGATCACCTCTTCAGTGGCATGAGTTATCTAGATTTGCCGATGAAACACAGTGGAGGTACTTTCTGTGTGACATAGAGGATGGTATAACCAATCGAGTGGTAGCTGGTCTGCTGGCTGGAGCTCCAGTACAAAGACACAACCAGCCAAGTGATTAATAGAGGTAAATAGTGATGCATTTAGCTTTCTCTTGGGACTGAAAGGCAGGAGTGCTATTGGATGTAAGTTATGGCTTCTCTTTTGTTTGCGGACATCATTTTTATTGCTGCTTACTGATTAAGTACTGGTTATGAGCATTGCTTGCAAAATCTACTTGCATGTTTATTTTATTATTTTAGCTGGAACTCAGATTGTCGGCAATGCTCTGTGCAGTCTGCTTTTTTTATTGACAGGACCAAGCGGATGCATGATATGCGCAGTGAACTATTTGTAATGGTTAAATATATGCTAACATATGTGCAGGCTGTAGAGGTATCGTGAATTTTATCATCTGCAACTAAGAGTTGGGCCAGTAGACAAACGAATCAAAGGGATTTGTATTCAGTTTGAAACAAATGATATGGTACCTAATTAGATCATATAATAATATAAGTGGCTACAAATTTGGTTTAAAATAGGAGATGTGATGTTTAAAATGAAAACTAGAACAAGGCACCAAGACTTTGTAGGAAAGGAAAGAATTAAAAGAAAATGAAAAATAAAAGGGGCAAAGGTCATACAGTATAGGCTAGGTATACAAAAGGATTTATTCAGATGAGGAAGATGAGCCTATTGGTATTTTACTTCAAAAACATTGAGTTTGCTATGTGTAGGTGAAAGCTGATTCGATGCTAATTATGCTAACTGAAGATGTGGGCACCTCCGTGCAATTCCTCCCGCTGGACAGGCTAGCAAGAGAGCAGCAGACATGAGAGCAGTTCTGAAGATGAGTTGGACAACGACGATGATGTGAGTTGATTTCATTTTACCACCATGGCAGTACAGATTAATGTTTAGTTGTTATTAATCTAGGATAAATTTCCAGCAAACAAATTGCTTATTTGAATGTACTTTTCAGATGTTGAGCTACCAATTCATGTTCTTTTGATTTAGGAACCTTGGGTGCCGTTGCCAAAAATGGTTTGAAGGAAGACAAGCAACAAAGCAGCAGCGATGAGGACAATTCTGACGATGAGTCAGATGATGATGTGAGTGGAACGTTCTTTTTTTTAACTTAAATTCCATTTTACTGTAAGATTAGTGATTGTATTTTTATTATGTTTTATGATGCAATGCCATGGGGGCACTGACGCTACTGTACTAGAAAAACTGTAAGATTGATGATTGCATTTTAATTAGGTTTTCTGATGCAATGCCATGGTGGAAACCATGAAATTTGCGCCCCCCCCCCACCAAAAAAATGTAATCTATATGCTTAAATCTGGTCATCTCTGCTTCCAGCTGCTACTGAAAATGATGTGAGCAAAGGAAGTGGATAGCAGAATAAAAATGTGGATTTGCCAGCTAACTTAGCGAGCTTGAAAGTAAGTAGAGGTCTCAACATAGTTTTACTTGAAGAACGGATAGCTTAGCTGCGTAGGAATTTGCTCACATATGATAGGGTACTTTTGTTACTAATAAGTGATTCTTTAACCCATTTTACCTTCCTTTCCCGTTGAATGATGCTTCTGAAAATCATGAGGAAAGCAGAGGCGCTAAGGATGGCAAAGTAATTGCTTTTACATGGATGACTAGAACAAAAGTAGCAACAAGCACTCTTCCTAATGTTCTGCTTGACCTTTTCCTTTGTGATGGCTGCAGGAAACCCCTGCTGAAGATGGTGCTGCTGACAAGGGCATCAAGGAGGGGCCCCAAGTGATGAACAGATTAAGGAATGTAAAGTGAAACGGAAGTGGAGCTGCTTCTCTCATGCTTCGTGATTGTTCGCTTGGTCGTGTAGCTTAGTGTAATGGAACACTGTTTAACCTAGTGAGTCCCAAGTGTCCAATCACCTCTGGAATTACCGTTACTATTGTTTAACCAATAGCAATTAATCAGCTGGTATCGCCGTATCAGTAGCATTTGCGTCCCTGAATGTGTTTCATTTCATCTTTTGCGTTTGAGCTGGTTCTTGATGGCACTTTGCAATGTCGATAATTGATAGGCCATGGCTTATTTGCTCATGTACCCATATTTGGAATCCGTGTTTTTTTATAAGTCTGCATTATCCGTGGCGTTAGCACGGGCACTTTACTAGTACTACTAGTAGTATATGATGATATAGTATATGGAGAGTAACTGTGCTGGTGGCAGCCACACGGCATATACATATACGCGTACTAGTAGTATATATGTTGTATGCTGCTAGTACTACACTAGCTAGTAGGCGGTGGTAGCTAATAAGCTAGTCCTTGGTCTTGAGTTTGCCTGTGACGCAGGATTTGACAAAGCTCTTGAGCGCCTTCTTCTTGCTGCTGCTGCTGCGATGATCCCTGGCGTCGTGGCCATAGTCGCTCATCGTCATCGTCGTCTTCTCCGGCGTGATGATGTCCATGTCCTCCTCCATCTGCCAGGCCACCATGCATATACATACTGGAGTGAGTATATATAGATAGTAATTAATTGGTAACAATTAAGTATTATATTGCTAGTGATCGGTGGAATAATGAATTATTGAAGGAACCATGCATGCAAGCACCTTGAGCACTCGGTCCTCTAGGAAGGCGATGCGGTCGACGAGGGTGCCCTTGGCCTGCGCCTCCTCCAGCGCCTCCTTGGCCGGGCGGCACCAGCTGGACGCGCGCCGCCAGCTCTCGCTCTTGCTCCCCCGCGGCGTGCTGGCGGCCGACGAGTCATCACTACTCATCGCCATGAGGCCGCCGCCGCATGTAGCTGCAGGGGTGGAGGGCGAGCAAGTGGCGGTGGTGCTGCGGCTGCCGCGCCGCCGCCGCCGCTGCTGCATCATCTCCTCCAGGTAGCCCAGCACCAGGTCCAGCCGCTCCACCCGCGCCATCATGCTCGTCGCCCCCAATTGTTTTTGTGCCGTCGGCTGCTGCTCAAGCTGATGCCGCGCAACCGAAGCCGCCATGTCCTCCTCCGATCCTCCTCCTGCTGCTGCTGCTGATCGATCTGAACAATCCAATGCAACGATGAAGCGAGCAAGCTAAGCTAAGCGGCCGATTGAATTGAATTGAATTTCCTTTATGTTGATGGGCTATATATAAATATGTACACCTATGTAGCGGCACAGCACACCGGAGGAACGACAGGACACGTGTTCGAGCGCGCCGACGTGGCGGACGCGTGGCTCGTGGCAATGGAGCCGTGCTGCATGCGCTCGCCGGCTACTAGGGCCCTGTGTTTGGCAGGGCTCCAACACCGGCTTCGGGCGGAGCCCTGCCAAACGGGTGGGCGCGCAGCAGCTCCGTTCTCGAAGCTGCTCGTGAAGCCGTTTTCGGCTTACACATGGGAGGCAAAGCCACGAGAACGTGGCTCCGCGCGGCTCCTCCTTCCCCTTCCCATCTCTGCCCCTGGGCACGGACTGCGCGCGGGCCGCCGCTGGGGCACGACCCAGCAAGGACGAAGGCGGCCAGACCGCCGGAAGGAGCAGGACACGCGGGCCGCCGGTGTGCGGAGGAGGAGGCGTGAGTCCCCGCCGCCGGGAGGAGGACCGGAGGAGGAGGCGTGGGTCGCCGCCGCCGGTGTGGTGGAGGAGGAGGAGGCGCGTGTCGGTGTCCCGACCTGGGGGCCTGGATCCCAACTAGTAAATGCTGTGTGTTTCCTCGTCCCAGATGATGATGCAAGAGGCAATCACAGTAACGCACGGTTTATCCTGGTTCCGGCCGCGGGGCCGTACGTCCAGCAAAAGGAGTGTGCGAGGGCACTGTATTATCTTGCACCCGGAGTGCTTGTAGTAGGGGATACAAGCGAGGCGAGAGAGGGAGGGAAGCTCCCAAGTCTCTGCTAGGGGTGGAGTCGGTTGAGATGAATGCTCAGTAGTTCTTGAACGTTCTCTTGGAAAGGAGAAGCCAGAGAGAGAGTCTAACCAGCAAGCAGCCCAGAGAGGCTTAAAGAGAGTCCGCCCTCTCCTTTTATAGTCACAAGGAGGGGGCGGCGTACACGAGTGTAGGGCGCGCGGAAGTCGTCGTTTTCCCCTGAATCGCGGGTACAGTGGTCGAACACTGTAGGAAGTACACTGTGGGAAGGCGGCGCGCGTCGCAGTCGTCCTGGACATTGTCCTTGGTCTTGTGAAGATCGCGCCGGTCGTCCCGCAGTGTCCCTGCAGGCGGCGTGGTGGTGCGTAGTGGGCCCTGTGGACTAGCGGTAGTAATGGCGCGCGACAGCCCCGGACCCCCTGGTCGGAGTGCGGGCGTGCACACTAGATGGTCCGGGGGACATGTGGGAGTCCCGGACCCCTTCCCCAGTGGGAGGCGAGTCCGGATGGTCGGTGTCGGCAGAACAGTAACGGGAGCAGTGCCGAGCCCATCTTGTTCCGCGTTGCAGTCCCAAGGTGCTGCTACAGCATTCAGGATGGCGGAATGGCGACCGGAGTCAGCGGATGGGACCCCGGTCACATCCACTGTGGGAATGGCGGCCTGACGCCGCCCGTCCTTTGAGCCGTGGCGGAGTGGCTGGCTTTTAATGCCTTCGTACGGCGAGCAGTTGGGCGGCGAGGTTGTTTGTCCCTTGTGCCGAGGGGTGGCCTCGAGCGAGGCGAAGATGGGCTACCTGCTCGGGGGTAGATTCGCTACCCTCGAGCGAGGCGGAGATGCGGAGTGCAGTCGAGGGATCCCGACGGGGACCCTCGAGCGATGCGGAGATGAGTCACCCGCTCGAGGGTAGATCCGCTACCCTCGAGCGAGGCGGAGATCGTCCAGCGGGCCCGAGAGGGACCCTCGAGCGAGGCGGAGATGCGGATGGGCCGCGCGCTGGGCTTCTTTGAGTCCCTTCCTTTCTTCCGAATGGGAAGCAGGCCGTGGCCCTTCGTGGGCCCAGTTGCCTTAATAGGTGTTTGTGTTTTTAAAGCGATTTTAGTACCCTGATTAGGGTGTCCCTAATCGTGGTACCCGACAGCGCGAGTCCTAGCCGCCGGGAGGAGGACCCAAGGAGGAGGCGTGGGTCCCCGCCGCGGGAGGAGGAGGAGGCGCGGGCCGCCGCCGGGAGGAGGAGGAGAAGGAGGCGGCGGGGCTGGCGACGAGCGCCGCGAGGAGAGGGGGACGGGGGTGCGGCGAATGGATAAGAGGAGAGGAGGAAAAAAAGAAAAGAGGAAGAAAAAGAAAAGGAGAGGGAAAAAAAAGAAAAAGAAAGAAAAGAAAAAAAATAAGGGCAATTTAGACATTTTACAACCTCAATATAATGATGAAGCTGTTTTGACAAATGTTTTTGAAAACGGCTCCAGCTCCACCGGAGGAGCCAGAGTCGGAGCTGTTTTCAGAGGAGCCGGAGCCCTGCCAAACAGGCTCTAGATCATAAAATTTGCACACGTGTCCGCCTCCACGCTTGTGGGCCCTGCATGCACGGCCAAATAGCGGCACGACACATGTCCCAAACTATGCTAGGGAAGCATCGAGAAGTAATAGAGGAGGACGAAGATGCATGGCATCATGGTCAACTCACTTGGTCCTGTTCCTTTTTTTTTGAACGATTACTTGATCCTGCGCTGTTTGGTTAGGAGGTGAAAAAAATTTCATGAAAACTTTTCCCCCCCTTTGACCACTAATTAGAGGTATTAAATGAAGTCTAATCACAAAATAACCTCTATAATTATGGTACTGTAGCTAATAAGATCTTTGGTCGCATGATTTGAGGTGGTTACTGTAGCATCACTGTAGCCAATCATGGTGGAACTTATCTCATTAGATTTGTCTCAAAAAATTACATCTATCCGTGAAAAAATTTCGTAAATAAACTTCGTTTAATACTCTATGCATATATTTGTTTTTTTAAAAAAGAATTTGAGGGTGGAAACCAAACATGGCCCTGCTCCTGGATGTAGATGGCGGAGCCAAACCAACTGAAATGGTTTAGGCACTCAAATCCTACTGTATTTTGTTTACTTTATTGGCCACACAAGCTAGTGTAGACACCATTTTGTTTCATTCAGTGCGAGGACAAGTGAGAGTGGAGGTGAGGGAATGGAAGGGACGGTGTGTGAGCGTGCGTGTTGCTCTGACGAAGAGAATCAGGAGATGCAGTGGTAGGTAGCCTAGCAGAGCAGGTTGATGCTGAAGCAACAGAAACAGAGCTTGCATTGCATTGCATCACCCATTTAATTTGCCATGTCAACACAACTCCAGCAGCATGGATGAAAGAGCTTAGCTTGCTGATAAATGGATGATAATATATAACAGTACTAGTTAGTTACTGGCACTACCACCTCCAGAAGCAGCACCAGCTAGAAATGCATTCCATTTCATTTGCCAAGTCGGCCAGCGATATGGAACGGAAACAAAAAGAAGAAGAAGAAAGATTAAGCAGCAGCAGAAACACTAGGAAGACAGACTGGACTAAGCAGTAGCACAAGTATTATTTACAGGCATGGATGGATGGATGGATGCTCAGGCATCAATGAATGAATCGATCAATCCTGGTGGTCAGAAGATTCTTCATCGCTGTCCTGGTCGTCGCCGCTCGTCTGCAGCTGCTGCTGCTGCTGCTGCTGCTGCTGCCACATCCCATTCCCATTCCCATTCCCATTCCCATGGGCGGCGGCGGCAGCAGCAGCAGCGGGACTCGCCGCCGCCACCAGCACGCCCCTGTCGAGGATGAACTTGCCTACCTTGTAGCGCTGATCCTTTTCGACGGCGGCCAGGTACTTCCAGCCCAGGATGCATCCGCAGGCGACGCAGAAGATGTCGCACACGGTGTGCATCCCCGTCGTCATCTCCCGGTCGTCCTTCTCCCCGACGTTCACGTTCACCAGCTTGCCGAACAGGTACGCCTTGCCGTTCTTGCAGCAGAACATCTGTTTTTTTTTGACAAGCCCAAGCCCATCATCAATCAACAAAGATAATATTATTATATATATGAGATCGTGGATGGAATCAAACGGAACATGGATGATCATCGATCGATCCAAGAAACAAGGACAAGCAAAGACGAGGATATTCTGAAAGAAATAAAGAAGCTCTGAATCAATCAATCAATCAATCAAGAAAAGGAAGCAAGCAGAAAGGAAAAGCAACCCTGGAGATGATGTCTGTGGCGTAGGCGAGGGGCGTGTCGCAGTGCTTGCAGCGGTAGATGACGGCGCCCGTCGCCGGCAGGCTCACCAGCAGCAGCCGCCCCATGGATGATGGATCGATTCGAGATCGAGCGAGGATGCGGACCTGGTCGCCCGGCGCGGCACCACCTGGCTCTCTGCAATCGAGCCCAATACGACGAGATGGGCGAGGACTGGGCCCGGGCAACCGATTGATCGCCAGACGAGATGGATGATGGGTGGAATGGTGAAGAGGAAGAGGAGGAGGGAGGGAGGGAGGGGAAGGGGATCGGCAGGGGAAAGGACAGAGTAAAACCGGGATGGAGGAGAAAAGAGAGGGCAGGCAACACAAAAGCAACCAACCCATCAGTCTCTCTCTCTCTCTCTCTCTCTCTCTCTCCCCGGCCCAACAACAAATTCTCCGGCCCAATAACAAAACCAACTGTTGGACTCTTTGGATGAATGGATTGCTGGGCACCATGCATGGAAGAAGACTGCCGCCGGTTGGATTATGGCAAGACAAACAACAATGGAGCATTCTAGTACCAGATGAAAAAAAAGTAGATTCACAGTTCCACCAAATCTTTTGAGTAAAAGCTAAGTGCAAGTGCTGAGGCGGGTGTGCGTGCGTGTGTGTGCGTGCGTGTGGTGTGAGTACCTCTGTATGGCGCGTTCCGAGACTACTCGGACAGCCTCGTCTGCGTTGAGTCCGGTCAACGTGAACGTCTAAAAATCTTACATGACTCCCCAGTGCTCCTGGGTGCTTTCAAAAAAAATACAAACGGGAGTACTTCACCAAATCAGTGTATATGTCGATGTCATAATTTTTAGAAGTGGTGGACACATATCTGATCAGTTGATATGGAAAGCGTGAGCGCCACCAAATATAAAATCTTTACTTGGCTTGATCCGAGGGGGTGGCTGAACAAGAAGATCCGGTTTGTAGGCATACGGATGAATTATTTGTACAATGTGGTTACACCAGATGCCCATGGGTCGAATTTGGGGCCAGTATACCTGTGGCGACCATCAATATAGTTTCTTGGGATACCTCAATTTTTTCAGTTTTTTCATTTTGCTTATGTCCTGTTGTTTTGTTCTCAATCTTCTATATTAAAACTAGTAAAATGCACATGCGTCACGCACGTGTTTAAAAGTATAGTAAATAAGAATTTTATATTTTAAAACTTTCAGTAAATACTAATTTTATTATAGTAAATATGTGCATACAACATGGATATATTTCTAACAATCTTATATATCAGTAGAACAGAAGCTCCTGCCACGAATTTTCAGAATGAAGGAAACAATAGGGAAAACTAAAAGGTATAAGAAGAAGTAAGAACCCTGAAAGTATTTATGCTATTAAAATCTACTCAAAATGCAAAATAAGGATCTGACATTTACGGTATTCAATTTACTTCTTTGTCGGCGTGGCGATGCTGCCGTTGCTGACGCCGCCGCTGGAGCTGCACATGTTGCCGCCCGCCGCCCGGGGTAGGGATCTGCCTGGTTTGCCCTCACGCGCAGGGATGGCGCACGCTTGCCGAGGAGCTTCTTCTTCAGCTTGGTGTTCCAGTAGTTCTTGATGTCGATGTCAGTCTGCCCCGGAGCTGAGCTGCAAATCTGCAATAATGGACCACCTGAACATGAACGATGATCATGAGAAGCAAAGTAGTTAGCCACAGGGTTATATATTGTGTACTATGCCATGTTTATGCATCTCCAAACACGAAAGCGCGTCTCTGCTAGGCCGATTCTCTGGCTCTCATTGTGCCACGTCGTCTGAAAAAGCACCATCCATTGGATCGGTCGATCGGACGGCCCCAGAGGATCGGGCGGCTCCATTTCAGGAGAGCGGCCCGCATAGTCCCCGCAGCAGCCGCCGCCGCCGGCGGCGAGGCCTACCCAGTAGCGCGGCCCCCAGCACTGTATCATCGGGGGCGAGGCTTTCCTCGTTCATCTTGAGCTTCTTGCTTCCAATCCCAAGTCTGCCCATCCTCAAAAATAACATCTCGGGATATGTGGAGTTTCTTTGCTACAGGATCATAAACCCTATAGCCATTTGTGCCAGTTTCATAGCCGATAACACACCATTTTGGTGGATCTGTCAGAGAGTTTGGACATACCCGGTCCAACCTTCTTCACATAAACCACACAACCAAAAGTGCGTAGGTGATGTACCTTGGGCTTCTTGTTGTGCCAGGCTTCATAGGGTGTGCACCCTTGCAGACTCTTGGTTGGAGCACGGTTCAACAGATAAACAGCAGTCGAAACCGCTTCTCCCCAGAATTCAGCAGGTAGCCCTTTGCTTTTCAGTAGGCATCTCGCCATCTCCACCACGGTACGATTCCGGCACTCGACGACGCCGTTTTGCTGGGGCGTGTTCGGTGTCGTGGTGAAATGCTTGATGCCGTGCTCATTGCAGTACTCCTTGAACTCGACGGAGTTGAACTCCCCACCGTGATCACTACGAAACGTGCGGAGTTTCAGGCCACGTTCAGTCTCAGCCAGCGCCTTGATGCGCTTAAAGCACTTGAACGCCTCATCCTTTGAAGTTAAGAGCTCTACCCACATATACCGGCTGAAATCATCAACAATCAACAAGAAATAGCTCTTACCACCTGGTGTTTTGGGTCGGATCTGGCCACACAGATCAGCGTGCACCAGGTCCAGTCCCTTCTCAGCTCGATAACTTGCCACCTGAGGGAAAGGGTGTCGTTGATGTTTGCCCAGTGCACAGCCATCACACACCTCCTCCACACGGTCCAACAGTGGTATGCCATCCACCATTCCCTTCACTCCGAGCTCACAGAGCGCTTGGAAGTTGAGATGGCCGTATCGGCCATGCCACAGCCAGGCTTGATCGTCTGTCTTTGCCACCAGACAGACCGGAACAGCTAGATGCATCTTCAACAGGTACAGACGGTTCCTGACTCGCGGTGCGCGCGCCAGCAATGAACGCCCGACGTCGAACACCTTGCAGTACCCATCCTCCAGGACAACCTTGCATCCTCCTTCCTCCAATTGGCCTAGGCTGACGATGTTACTTCTCAACTTTGGAATGTAGTACACCTCTGTCAGCACCTTGTGTCCCTCCTTTGTTTGGAGCACCACTGATCCGATGCCCTCGATCTCGACGAGCGATCCGTCACCGAAACGAACCGTGTCGCGCACAGACACGTCCAGTGATGCGAGTGCCTCGCGGCGCCCCGTCATGTGATTGCTGGCCCCGTATCGAGGACTCAAACATCCTTGTCTTCATCACGATCTTCAGGATACACCTTTTTCTCGTTCAGGTGTACAACCTGGTGGGTCAGGCGGGTCTTCCCAGGCTTGACGACGAACGGCTCCTGGTGTACTCGCACGGTGTTCACCGTTGTCAGGAGCAACGATGGATTCTTTTGTTCCGCCTGTGCGACATGGACCTCCTCCTTGCGCTCCTTCCTCGGCGGCCTCTTGCAGTCTTCCTTCCAGTGGCCGTAAAAGCCACAATTCCTGCACCGGCCCTTGCACCTTGGAGTGCCTTCCGATGTCAGCTTCACGGGGCCTTCCTTTTTGTCGCCACGGCCACCGTTCTTGGCCTTCCTGGGACTGTACCCGGCCTTCTTCTCGCCTCCACCAGACATGGACGACTCAGGCAGGAGACGATGACGATACCTCGACACCCAATCCTCCTCCGTCAACAATAGCCGCCCTGCCTTGTCAGTGACCTCTTCAACCTCGAACCGATCTTCAGCCACCTTAAGGTGTCCCACCAGGGTTTCGACTGAGATTTTCTTCGGATCGAGTAGCAGCTCGATCGAGACGGCGATCTGAGAGTACTTCTTCGGGAGCGCACGCAGCATCTTCTTGACGACTCGTGACTCTTCAATCTTCTCCCCAAGCCCGCGCTATTCCTGGGACAGCGTGTTGATTCGCAACGCGAAATCATCCACCAGCTCGCCGTACTTGAAGGAGATGTTTTCAAACTCCTGCAACAAGCGCTAAGCATGGGCCTCCTTGACGCGATCAGCGCCGACCCGCATACTCTTGACTGCCTCCCACGCCTCCTTGACCGTCTTCTTGCTCCCCAACGTCGCCCACATCTCCTTCGGGACAGATTGGAGAAGGTCGCCCATCGCTTGCCGATCTTGGGCGCGCTTCACGCTGGCACCGCCAGGCTCGGCATCCCAGATCTCCATGGACTCGTAGTTGCACTGCATCAGCATTGCCCACTCCGTGTAGTTGGAGCGGGTGAGCATCGGCCACATGAGTGAGCTCTCCGGAACTCTGTGCGCCGAGCCGCTCCATGACGATCCGTCGCCGCCCATCTTCCTCGACGACGATCTCCGTGGAACAATGAACTTCTTCTTGGGTGGTTCTCGCGGCGGGCTCACTGAGCCGCCGTAGAACATGCAAAGACGGGCTCTGATGCCAGTTGTTGGCGCCGGCTACCGGAGTGGGTTGACCGGCGGCGATCTACAACGATTCCGGCGAACGCACTCGCCGCGCTCACGACGTCGCCTACACTCTCGCGCTCGGATGTATAACTGAACACACGAAAAAAATGGCGCTGTCAAAACGTTGCAGCAGACTCGGTCTTGTTTGTTGCTTTTTATTCGCGGTGATTACACGGTCCATGACCGACGATCTCCCCCGCCATGCACGCTCACGCTGCGTCGTGCCCGCCTTGTGCGCAGGAACGTTTCATGCGGCATGGCAGTGAGCACTACTGGCCGCGCCGTGGAAGCAGCACGGTTCTGGTCCACTCCATCTCTCGTCTCACATGCAGCTAGCTATTCTTCAGGAAATATAAACGTGCAACTAAATGCAGATACCCTATTTACAGAATGATGATCAAAGCATGCACGAGATTCAGTTAACAAGGTACGCCTTGCCGTTCTTGCAGCGGAACATCTGTGGTTATTTTTTTTGGTTTTTTGGTTTTGTTTTTACATACAAAAAGGCGGCAATCATCAATCAACAAATCAAAGATAATAGTACTATATATATGAGTTGGGGTCGAATCATCGATCGATCAAGAAGGAAACAAGATATTATCAGACAATCAATCAATGAATCAGGAAATAGAAAGAAAGCAAATTATATATGTATAGATAGCAACCCTGGAGATGATGTCGGTTCCGTAGGCGAGGGCGTGTAGCAGTGCCTGCAACTGTAGATGACGGCGCCCGTCGCCGGCAGGCTGACCAACAGCAGCCGCCCCATGGATGGATCCGACCGATTTGGGGAGATGGAGCTGGATGCCAATCCGACCTGGCTCTGGCTCTGGCTCTGGCTGGCTGCAATCGAGGCGAGGCAAAGACGAGATGGGCGAGGACTGAGCTCGGGCAACCGGCCGATTGATCGCTCGATCGATCTAGCAGACGAGATGGGTGGAATGGTGAAGAGAAATGGGGAGAGGGAGGGAGGGGAAGGGGATCGGCAGGGGAAAGGAAGGACACAGGAAAAAACAGAAGGAAAGAGAGTGCAAGCAAGCAACTCATCACTTTCTTTCCCCTCCTCTCTGACTCTCTCTCTCTCCCGATACCATAAACAAGGCCTTCCCACCAAACCGGCCCAGTCCAAAATAAGGCCCAACAACAAATACCGCTGCTGATCGAGGCCATGCAATCTTTGTTTTTGGGGGCGGCGGCGAGGCAGCCCAGACGCCGGCAAGCGACAATAATAATGGATCATTGTTTGTTTCATCAAAAGAAAAAAAAGTAGTATAGTACCAGCCAGATTCACAGTTCCACCAAAGGAAAAAAGAAAGAAACAGAGGCAGATTCACAGTTGTGTATTCTGGGATTTAAATCAAAATAAGCAGAAAGCAGACAAGTCGAACACTGTCGCTGGGATTTAACAGCGTTGTGCAGTCAGTGGTAGGTGACGTTCCCGTCCACAGCGTGGCGCCTGTGGTGACTTCGTTAATCTCGAGGATATTATCATATACTCTATGAGTTGGGATCGAATCGAACGGAACATCGATCAATCGATCGATCAAGAAGGAAAGAAACAAGATATTATCAGACAATCAATCAATGAATCAACAAATAGAAAGAAAGCAAATTATATATGTATAGATAGCAACCCTGGAGATGATGTCGGTTCCATAGGCGAGGAGCGTGTAGCAGTGCCTGCAGCTGTAGATGACGGCGCCCGTCGCCGGCAGGCTGACCAGCAGCAGTCGCCCCATGGATGGATCCGACCGATTTGGGGAGATGGAGCTGGATGTCAATCCGACCTGGCTCTGGCTCTGGCTGGCTGCAATCGGGGCGATGCGAAGACGAGATGGGCGAGGACTGAGCCCGAGCAACCGGCCGGCCGATTGATCGTTCGAGCGATCCAGCAGACGAGATGGGTGGAATGGTGAAGAGAAAGGGGGAGAGGGAGGGAGGGGAAGGGGATCGGCAGGGGAAATGAAGGACACACGGGAGGAAAGAGAGTGTAAGCAAGCAACTCATCACCTTCTTTCCCCTCCTCTCTGACTCTCCCATTAACATAAACAAGGCCTTCCCACCAAACCAGCCCCGTCCAAAATAAGGCCCAACTCCAGGCACTCGGCCTTGCAATCTTTGTTTTTTTGGGGCGGCCGACAGTAATAATGGAGCATCCCATTGTTGTTTGTTTCATCAAAATGAAAAGAAAAAAAAAGTAGTACAGTACCAGCCAGATTCACAGTTCCACCAAAGGAATTATAAAAAAAAACAGTTCCACCAAAGGAAAAAAAGAAAGAAACAAAGGCAGACTCACAGTTGTGTATTTTCCTCCATATTAATTAAAAGAAAGAAAACTACATACATACTAGTACAGTATATATAGTGTATGGCGTTTCCTGTCCTGACAAATAAATTACATCCTCCATCCATCCATCTACGCTTACATACATTGGCACATGGCACGTCGTCTACATACATACATATACATATATATACACACTAGTAAGTACAGTATGTGATGTCTACAAGGGCATGAACTCCTCGTCGATGACCTTGTAGTGCTTCTTGGCGTCGTACTGCTGTACGATGAGGACGGAGGCGGTGGCGGAAAAGTCCGACGACGCGAGGATGTCGCCGACGGGGCCCAACTCCAGGCACTCGGCCCACTCGTCCAGCCCCTCCGTCAGCACCGAGCTCCGGTCGCGCCCCCGCCCCACCACGAATAGCTGGTACTCCGCCTGCAGGCCCCGCAGCACCGCCACCAGCTCCGCCCCGTCGGCGACGTGCTTCTCAAGGTACCCCATGCCGCCGCCGCCCTGACCCTGCTGCCTGCCCCCCGCCACGTGCTTCCGGTAGAACTCGGCGAAGAACTTGTCGTCCACCTGCATCTGCGCCTCCTCTTGCGCCAGCGTCGACGCCGCCGCCGCCGCGCTGCCTCGCCGGCTCGCCTTGGTCTCGAACAGGCTCGTCCGCGCCCTGGCGCGTGCCTGCGCCGTCGCGTTCTGCACCACGCGCAGCGCCGTCAGCCGCACGCCCGGGTGCTTGGACATGAGCGCAGCCAGCGTCAGGGACTCGCGGTCGTCCGCGCCACCGATGAACACCACCACCACTGGGACTGGGGTGGCGCCACCGCCGCCTGCTGCAGCGGCGTGCTTGCCGAGCCCCCGGTCCACGACCACGCCCACCGAGCACGGCGCCAACTGCAGCACCTTCTGGTTCACCAGCCGGAAGCCGAAGCGCCCCGCGTCCATGCTCCCGTCCAGGCGCTGCGCCTTGTGGAAGGGCAGCAGCACCAGCGCCGCCATGGCGTCCTCGGCACAGATGCAGATGTCGCTGTGCATGTTCGGGAACGCCGAGAGCGCCAGCAGCCGCCGCACCTTGACGCCGCCGCCGTTGTCGCACTCCACCTGGTACGCGTCCAGCGCCTCGCCGATGAGCTTGCGCATCTCCGACACCTCCTCGTCCACCACCGTCACGCCGTCGAAGCCGCCGCCGCGGACGATGGCCGCCGCCGTCTGGTCCGTCAGCTGCACCATGTCCACGGCGTAGGCGGCCAGCCCGCCGCCGCCGCCGCCCCGCCGCAGCGCCTCCATGAGGAAGACCAGCGTCGGCACGTCCTGCGGGCCGTGCAGCCCTACCACGAGGCGCAGCTCCGTCGACGGGTCATGGTGCTGCAGCCCCATGAGACGCCACTGCACGCTCCGCCGGGCCCAGGACGCGATGCCGACGCCCACCATCGGCGTCACCGCAACGTTGAGGGCCACCATGAAGATGATGGCCATGAAAGACCTGCATGTCTGTATGTGTGACTCTGTTTTCTTTCTGCTTATTAATACAAAATACGTCTTGCATATGATTGATTCGAGAAAGAAAGAAAGAAAGAAACCAAACCAAACCACACCGACCTGTCCGTTATGATGCCCGCGTCGAACGCCGCCTGCGCGCAGTAGATGTGGAAGTATCCCTTGACGTTGAGCAGCATGCCCAGCGCCAGCGCCTCCAGCCAGCCGAGCCCCCGGAGCAGCCCCGCCGCCGCGCACCCCGTCAGCTTCCCCAGCGTGCCCATCACCGTGACGAAGAAGACCTTCCACCATGGGAAGGGGAGCTCCATGACGAAGGCCCGGAAGCCCTCGGCGCGGCCGAGCCCGGTGGCCTCGATGTCGTCGGTGGTCTGGCGCAGCGAGAGGCAGACGTGGCAGACGTAGAGCGGCAGCACCAGGGAGCTGAGCACCAGGTTGATCTTGCTCACCAGCAGCCGCGACACCCGGCCCTCGCTCGGGAACGCCAGCCCCACCAGGAACGCCGCCATGTTCACGTCCAGCCGCAGCGCCGCGCTCAGCCAGCACAGCGCCGCCGCCGCCAGCGCCACCAGCGACAGGTCGAAGCCGCGCATGCGCCGCCCCTCCGGGTTGCGCCCGCCCACCCACTCCGCCATGGCGCGGGACACGAACGCCGACACCACCACCACCACAAGCACGGCGGCCGTCAGCACCGGCTGCACCACGGGGGAGTCGCCGCCGGCGTCGCGCCAGATCATGCTGCCCACGGCGATCAGCATCGTGGTCACCATGTCGGAGGCGAGGCCCGCGCCGACGGCGAGGCGCCCCACGGCGGTCTTGGCGATCTTGAGGTCGGTGGTGAGGCGGGTGAGGACGGGCGAGGCGGTGTTGGCGAGCACGGCGGCGAGGCCCAGGAACGAGCGCAGCGAGTGCTCGTGGACCACGCCGGAGGTGGCCTTCATCAGCGGCATGTGGAAGAGCGTCACGAGGACGGAGGTGGAGAGGATGCCGGCGTAGGCCACCACGGCTTCGGCGGTGGGGGCATCCAGGAGCGTGCCGGGGTCCATCTCCACGCCCAGCGCGAACAGGTAGGGCGCGAACACGAACCCGCCGATCTTGCCGAACACCAGGCTGATGGCGTTGGTCAGGGAGAGCACCCGGAACTTTGCGAGCACGATGCCCAGCTGCCGCCATTATGCAGATGAGATGAGATCACCGTGGATATATATGATGCAGGAGAAAACACCAAGCAAGCAAATTAAGCATCCATGACGGGGGCGAGCGACGCACTAGGAGATCGGAGAAGACGCGCGGCTGGTACACGTTGCGGAGCAGCGCGTGGAGGATCTTGCTGGTCACCAGGATGACGCCGAACTCGAACAGGATCGTGTTGTAGTTGGCCGACAGGATGCTGCTGGTCATTGTGCAATCCATGGCCGGCCCCTCCTTTCTTCTTTGCTGCTGGTGCTGCTGCAGGGTCGATGACGATCTATCGTCCCACAACTAATTAACAATTCGATCAGAGTAGGGAAAAAAAGTGAGTCCAATTCAATTGCTTTCGCGCGATGAACAAGGATGGATCGAGCAGGGGAGTGGGGTAACGTCATCAGAGGCAGAGAGCATTTTGCGCGGGTGTTTCTTCTCTTTCCCTCATCATCATCTCTACCTATATTCTTTCTGCTAAAATTAGCTACTATACATTATTATTCTTTGCATTCAGCAGCTTCCATCAGTACATACAGTCGGACGTTACTAAAATTAGCTACTTGCACCATCCTCTCTCTACTAGCTATATTATACTGCTACTTAACACTATTAATACAAAATAGTATCAAGATTGTAAAATTAACCAATCTCCCATACCCCTTGGACGTTGATCCGATGGCCCAGATTGAAGTTTCCATAGTTTACATGGAGAGGTTGGTTTGCACCTGATACGTTCCTATTTAAGTTCAAACAAAAGATGGCATTATTGGGATTTGAGTTGAAAATTGAAATTAATGGATAGGAATCATCGTTAGGAACTGAGCATGCTCATGTATAGGGAAGAAAAGGACAGATACAAATCCTCCCAAATTCGAAAGGAAATGATGCAATCCAAACGAACCGTGCACAGTACAGCAGATTGGATGTAATTCTCCGATTGATCTTCTGTGAACTAACACTTGGCATCCTCGAGTAGATCATCTGCTAGAGGGAGGAGGTTCTCAAGCAAGCCAGGAGCGATGACGGCAGGCAGTAGGACAATCCGGTGGACGTTCTACTGGGCCTGCAGGAGAACGGGGACGACTATGGGTTTCCCATGACACGCAACACAATCAAAGCCATCGTCTTGCATTGGTTCCCCATGACCTGCAGTAGTAACTAGATTTATTTGTTGATTTCTACTTTTTTGTTAATAAAGATTAATTAATTCCCTCGATCATTTACCATAATAATTATATATACTAGGATATGCATGTTTGCTGGTGGAACCGGAACGTCCACGTCTGCCATGTAAGGATGACAACGGGTCGGGTTCGGTTCGAGTGGAGTGTCTGGGCGCCGTGCGTAGCGCGCCTGCGGGAGGCCTCCGCCCTCCGGAGTCCGGACGCCAGTGCGGCAGTGCGAGATTGCGAGGGGCCGACCGGCCAAGGTCGCGGGCGGGCCTTTCCCCTCCAGACGCCGTGCGCCTCCGCCTGTCCGCCTTCCGCGGCTCTGCCTGAAGCCCTGGACTGCCTCCACAAGCGCAGGCCGCCGGGGGCTGGGGCGCACGGCCTCGCGGCGCGCAGGCGCCGGCCGCCAACCGCTGGGGCTCGCCGCTCGCGGCGCGCAGGCGCTGGGGCTAGCCGCCGCGCCGCTCGCAGCGCGGGGATCGGGGGCTAGGGGTGTAGCAGGGTGCGGCGGCGGGCTGGAGGCACCGAGAGGCAGCCGGGAGGTGGGTAGATAGGGTGATTCTAGGTATATATTGCTAGGGTTGCTAGATGGTTTTTACTGGGCTAAAAATTTCGAGACCCCAATAAAACTCCGCGGGTTAATTTAAGAATACATCCCAAAACCGAAATATTTCGGGTACCCGAACCCGCAAATCCGCGAGTCTAATCTAAAAACCGAACCTGAAACTCGTAAACCCGAAACCCGCGGATATCCGTCCCGAATCCGACCCGCTGTCGGATATACTGTCATCGAGGAAGACACCTCTTTTGCTTTATTTATGTAATATCGTCAGCGTAAGCACTTACACTAGTCTTTTCTCTATAATTAAATGACAAAATGGTGCTTTCTTCAAAAAAAAATCCTCTTCCTTATCATAAATCCTTAAGATGACATGGATTCTATGTGTTGCATCAGTTTTAGTAGGAGAAAATTAAGAGGACCTTTGTATCCAAATGCTAATGCCCAAAAGTGTTAAACTTTATTGAGGAGTGCAAATAAGATGCTAGTAATTGTGAGTTCGCATTCATTATTGGTCCATAAATAAAGATCATGTTGACTGAAATAAAGCAGGCTATCGACTCACGCATGGGGAAGGAAAGGAAATAATAATAATGGAAACGAATCGTTGGCACCGCAGTGCATATGCAACAAACCGAAGCAGTTTCTGTTGGCGCTCCACCTCGCGCCGCAACGACGGCGAGCAGGGCGCCGCCAAACTCCGGGGGGGGGGGGGGGGGTCGTCGTCGAGCTCGCACCTCCGGCGATCCCCCGGACAAAACTTCGAGCGCAATGACGCTCTACATCTCCCTCTCACTCTCCAAGCCGCTAGCTTCATGAATTGGCGCTCGGACGCTACGGAATTTGGACGGCGGGTTGGGAAAGATGAACAGTAACTCAGGGAAGGAATTGCGGACGAACGCACGGTGCCGCATACCGTTCTCCAATTCACTTCACGCAGATCACAATCGGAGTACAACGGGCCTTTATAGCCCAAGGGACACACCCACGACCCACTCGACGCCCTACTTCACCGGCACGGGCGCACCAGCTCCGCCGCGGGCGCGGACGCGCTCTGACACTCACTCGCCACGCACCCAGAGATGCCGCGCCCAATACGGAGCTTCAACGTCTGCGCGACCAACGCGGATCACACCACGACTTCCGCCTCCTGATCGCCCGTACGATCATGGCTCTGATCGCGCTCACGATCACCTTCGCGCGCGCACACACGCTCGACTCAACCACGCCATGTCTGCGCGCACACACGCGCGCTTGGCTCACACTGGCGCGCCCAACGACCAGTGCACACTACACCTCGTGCACACACACACACCAGCTCGCCGCCCATGCACGCACGCACGCGCACGGCGATCGCGCTGGGTTTACCCTAACAGTTTCGAAGTTAAGGCCTGGAATTAAGGAGTGGTTGTTTCTTTATATATTTCAATTGAAAGGAAATTACGGAGTTAATTAATCTTCCTCGTTCAAGAAGGCCGGCTGGCCGGCCGGCGGCGCGCTGCATCATATCGTCTCGGTCTCTGGCTATGCTATGGCAACAATGAACGGAGTAGGCGGCGGCGGCGGTCGGCACAAGTTCTTCAAAATCCTGCTGCCCGGCTTGTTCGAGCTAAGCTTGGTATGTATGGATCTGCAACGGCAACCTCCTCTTCCGTTTCTCTAAATTAGTCAATCTGCAAATCATCAGCGATCAAACCAATGCAATATAATAATCGATCGATGGCAGTCCATCCCGCCCAAGTTCACGGCGGGGCGCGCCACCGCCGGCAAGGGCAAGCTGCGGGATCCCACGGGGAGGTCGTGGGACGTGGACCTCCACCGCGACGGCGAGCATCGGGTGTCCTTCACGGGCCGCGGGTGGCTGGGCTTCGTCTCGGCCAACGGCATCTCCGCCGGGCAGCTGCTGGTCTTCGAGCACCGCGGCGGCTTGGACTTCGCCGTCGACCTATTCGACGCCTCCGGCTGCCTCAGCGACGGCGCTTGCCGTAACGACGACGATGGATCCCGTGAAGATGATGATGAAGAAGCCGAACAAATAATACAGCAGCGCACGACAGAGACCACGGGCGACAAGGAGTCCGGCGACTGCCGACGGCGGCCAGAGGCCACCACCGGGGTCAAGAGGAGGAAGCGGTCGCCCTCGCCAAGCAGCACGGCCAATACCGGCGACGACGATGACACGCTCTGCCGGCGCATCGAGAGGCCTTACCAGCTGCGCTTCTTGGTACTGGTACTCTGGTAGTCGTATAAGTATAATCCTTTATGAATTAGAGTATTACTTTCCTATCCTAGATAGATGCTGATCGATGTGCCTGCAAATATAATAATGCAGGACCTGAGCAAGAGCTTCTGCGAGCGCGTTGGCTGGACGTCGTCGTGCGACGTGGAGCTGCTGGTAGCCGGCGGTGGTGAGCAGCGGCGGTGGCCGGTGAGCGTGAAGGTGTCGGCCAAGCAGAGCGGCATGATGTGCGGCGGCTGGACGGAGTTTGCGCAGGGCAACGGGGTCGGCCTCTCCGACGCCTGCGCCTTCCTGCCACTCCAAGGCTCCCATGGTCGAGTCCTTGGTGTCCGCGTCATCAGGGGCAGCGGCACAAGCACCACCCGCGGCTCCTCCTGACCTCGCCGCCGGTTTGGAACCAACAACACGTCTCATGCATGGGCATGGCCGGCCCAGTCTTTGTTCTTGTTTGACTCAAAAAGAGAAACGAGTTATTCGATCTTTATTATCACAGATTTGCATTGATTTGAACCAGCAAAAGTCGAGATCTCTGTGATAGCAGAGATACAAGTATGATTGCATATGTCAGGTGCTATTTTCACCGGTTCATATAATCCGTTTCCACCCATTTGAACATAATTGTATATATCGGTTAGTACTCACTACTAGAAAAAGGGGCATTCGTCCATAGTGTTAGTACCGGTTGCATTTTCAGCCGGTATTAATGTATAATTTTAGTACCGGTCGTATAAAACAGTACCCACAGAGCATTTAGTACCGGCTAAAAGTACGACGACAATATCTAGATTTTCTGGAGACAATTTAGTACTGATTGGTGGCTCCAACCGGTACTAAATTGCATAGATTAAACTTAGTACTGGCTGGTGACTCCAGCCGACACATAAGTTTTTAAATTAGTACCGGCTGGAAGGACAACCCGGTACAGACTTCACACCGCCTCCTCTCCCACCAGCCTTATCCATCATCTTTATCTTTCCACCACACACGTCTCCTTCCTCCCACCCTCCTCTCTCTTCCCTCTCCTCTCTCTCTTCCCTCTCTCTTCCATCTTTCGCCTCTCCGCGCGGGACGCTGGCCGGCGGGCGCAGGGCCACCAGGGCAAAGGGGGCGCTAGGAGGCCACAGAGGCCGCGGCACAACCGGCACGCGGACGGCGCGGAGGCCACCGGCCCCAAGGCCGCGGCACCGCTGGCACGTGGGCGGCGGGGAGGGCGCCGGCCCCCAAGGGAGCAGCCCTGCCGGCACGCGGAGGGCGCGGAGGGCGCCGGCCAGCAAGGGCGCGACACGGCCGGCACGCGGACGGCGCGGAGGCCACCGGCCACAAAGGCCCCAAGGGAGCGGGGCCGTCGGCGTGTGGGGGCCTTCCCTGGAATCCAGAGAGCAGGGGCGGAGGCTTTCCCCAGCCGCCGCCGGCGCGCGGCTGGCACGGAGGCCGGTGACCAGCAAGGGCAGCGGGGCACTGCCGGCCCCCGCCGGCGCGCTAGTGGCGCTTAGGACGGCGGCCCCCATGGGGCGGGGGCCTTCCCCGGATGCCAGGAGCAGGGGCGGCGCGAGGGGGCTTGCCCTGGCGGCCGCCGACATGCGGGGGGCGTCGAGGTCGCCGGCCACCAAGGGCGCGCAGGTAGTATTGGACCCAGGACACCGGGACTGCCCAAGGGCACAAAACATTCTAGAGTGGGGAGTAGTACATGGCTATGCTCTACCTCTTTTTGTATCTACTCGAATAGGAGTAGAACTAGTCGACGGTCTCGGGAACTGGCCGAACCTCTTGGGATAGAATGCTAACAGAACTCGACTAGGATTTCCATGTAACCCTGCTCCCTTGGATCATATAAGGGCGAGCAGGGACCCCTCCAGAGAATCGGACAATACCAGAGGGAATACAAACCACCACACAGGACGTAGGGTATTACGCTCCGGCGGCCCGAATCTGTCTAAATCCTTGTGTTCCTTGCACCATCGCGTTCTGATCTCGGCGAGTCCCTACTCATAACCACTCTCCTCGGGATACCCCTCGGAGAACCCGACAGTAAAACACCGATAGCTGGCGCACACCGTGGGGCCTCTCACCAATGATCATCAGAAGAATTCGATGGCTTCTCTCGATGACAACCCTGCGCTCGAAAAAGGCACTTCCCTTCGCATCGGCTCTTGGATCTTCATCGCCGACGGATCGGGCGGCTTCGAAAGCTGCTCAATCGACCGAGATCCTCTAGAAGTTTCAGAAGCTGCAAAACGACGCGAATTTGACGAATTCATTGATCAAATTGAAGAAATCGGAGTTTCGGACCTCAACAACAAAGCCCGAATTCAACCCGAATTCGACCCAATCAAAGCCAAAACACTTTCCGAATTGGAAGAGGATTTGAAGGAGCTATTGGAAGATTCCAAGCAGGAAACTTGCACGAACGGAAAGACCACACTTTCCAATTGCATTCGCGTCTCCGAACCAAGTTTTCGGAAGAAAAAGTCAAGGGCTAGCTTCAAGAAAACTGCTCACAAAAAGAAGCAGTCGAAAAACACTTTTTCAAACATCGATGATATCGATGACAAGATCGAGCACTGCCTCCAGAAAGCGAAAGACATACTCAGCATCAACACTACTCTTGAAGAATCCTCCACTCAATGGATTCTCAACTCTGCAGAACTAGAACAAGATCAAGCTTTCACCAAATATCTCGAACAATTGGATGAACCAATTCCCGAAGACGAATTAGCTGATTGGTCACATGACATCAACTTGTTCATGGAAGGATTAAACAATCCGGACAAGCTTGAAGCTCTCTGGAAGCAGTCCAAAGCAAAGAAGCTATGGGATGACTCGCACAGGTCACTGGATCAACACTTAGCTCAAAATTACCCCGCAGAAGACTCTGTTTCAATCGAAGACTACATGAATCGTTAGTGCAACGCCATCCAAACTCAAAATTCCCCTACTCCGCAAGAAGATTACCGCACCCCGCGGCTATTCTCTCTGAAAGAGCGGGACAATTTGGAAAAGTACAACAAATTCATAAATAAACTATCAGTTCGAATCGAAGGTGGATGGCCCCCAGCGGATCACATCCCACATGACGAAGACCTTCTTCGACATACTCTCGGATCCTCTCCAGATTCGGACCAAGTCCTTAAAGGAAACCGACTCGCACTACAACCCGATTCGGACAAGAAGACCGAATCCGACAAGAAGTCGACTTCCTCAATCAATACAAAAGGAGATCGGCAGTCCGCAAACTAAAGAGAGAGGCAACAATTCTCAGAAAACGAAGAACTACCGTTGCAGCAAGGCTTTCCACTCAAGGAAAATGACGTCAATTCAAAAATTCGCAGCCACAATCGCGAAATTTTCATGCCTTTCCATTCGGATGCTACAAACCGAGAAAATGATTCGACAATACTGGAAGACTTGGACTACGACGAATTCCTCTCTGGACCGGAGACAACTGAAACGGCAACAACCACCTGCGAAAATCCCCCTCCAGGAATCACAGTCACAGTCCATCTAGACAACAACCCAAAGATGATTCTCAAGACAGAACATCAACAACAACTCGGCAACTCGTTCAACCACTCGAACAATGACTTGCACAATGTTATCAACGTTGGCCACAACGCAAGAACAGTCATCATCAACAAAAGGGAAGATCATGAGGAAGTCGAAGCTTACAGTCCGATATCCAATTACCGGATACCTGATATCTACGGGTACAATTCGCGAAAACGATGTCGCGACAAGGCAGCACCTCCTTCTCAACCAAAGCAGTCGACAACTGATTCTGCTCATCAGAAGATCCACTCAAAATGCTTCCTGCACCCAAAAAGAAAGCATTCGACCTTCCAATGCAGCACTCTTCACAAAGCACTCGGAGCACCTCCAACTTCTGCCAACAAAGACAACAAAGAGAAAGTCAACACGAACAATACAACCTTCCAACAAGGAATTCAGCATGCCAGTTACTCAAAAGAGTTATCTATTGGACTTACCCCGGTCTTACACCCAATAAATGCTAGGATGGGTTCGCCCAAGCTCTGACTCGAGTCATCTATTGGGCTTACCCCGGGTCTTACACCCAATAAAGGCTAGGATGGGTTCGCCCGAGCTCTGACTCAACCCCAAAGTTACTCGCACTGGCAATCGAGTCATCTATTGGGCTTACCCCCGGTCTTACACCCAATAAAGGCTAGGATGAGTTCGTCCGAGCTCTGACTCAGTTCTCCACTCGTGCTGACAGAAAGAAAAGACCAAAAGAAGAGTCATCTATTGGGCTTACCCCCGGTCTTACACCCAATAAAGACTAGGATGGGTTCGCCCGAGCTCTGACTCGAGTCATCTATTGGGTTTACCCCTGGTCTTACACCCAATAAAGGCTAGGATGGGTTCGCTCGAGCTCTGACTCAATCCCCAAACTACTCAAGTTGGCAGAAGAAAAATATTTAAATCATTGAACGGTCTTACACCCAATAAAGGCCAAGATAGAAATTGAGTGCTGCTAAATTGAAGGAAAGAGAGGATCTTGTCGCCGGAGACATAAGCTCCCCCTCCCAAGGGGTTACTTCTTCAGGAGTCTTCACTCCATCAGTTACCTTGAATACCAACCTTTCTTTGTTCACTCAGAGTCAAAGGCACGACGAATCGAGTAACTGGGGCTAAGGGACATGTGCCTTGCGGCCATAGAGACAAGTTCTCTACCATAAGGAGTAAAACCTACGAGACACGAGCTCCCCCTCCCAAGGGGAGGTAACTCCTTAGACTACCTCGAATACCAACCTTTCTTTGTTCACTCAAAGTCAAAGGCACGGCAAATTGAGTAGTCGGGGCCTTCGGCCCTAGAGACAAATTCTCTACTCTCTCGTTCATGAGACGACCTAATCGACTACTGCGGTACTCAATTTCCGGATGGGACCAGCTCCCTATTTTTCTCGTCCATGAGATGACCTAATCGACTACTGCGGTACTCGATTTCCGGACGGGACCAGCTCCCTATTTTTCTCGTCCATGAGATGACCTAATCGACTACTGCGGTACTCGATTTCCGGATGGGACCAGCTCCCTATTTTTCTCGTCCATGAGATGACAAACCAATCGACTACTGAGGTACTCGATTTCCGGATGGGGCCAGCTCCCTATTTTTTTGTCCATGAGACGACAACTTATTCGACTACTGCGGTACTCGATTTCCAGATAGGACCAGCTCCCTATTTTCCTCGTCTATGAGACGACTTATTCGACTACTATGGTACTCGATTTACGGATGGGACAAGTTCTCTATCTCCCAAGAAGAACTCTTCGTCCATGAGACGATGAATTATCGACTACTACAGCACTCGATCTCCGGACGGGACAAGTTTCCTGTTTTCCTCGTCCATGAGACAACTTATTCGACTACTACGGTACTCGATCTCCAGATGGGACAAGTTCCCTTTCTCCCAAGAAGAACTCTTCATCCATGAGACGACGAATTATCGACTACTACGGTACTCGATCTCCGGACGGGACAAGTTCCCTATTTTCCTCGTCCATGAGACGACTCATTCGACTACTAAGGTACTCGATCTCCAGATGGGACATGTTCCCTACTTTTGTCGTCCATTCGACTACTACGGTACTCGATCCCCGGATGGGACACATTCTCTATTCTCCTCGTCCATGAGACGACAACTTATTCGACTACTGCGGTACTCGATTTCCGGATGGGACCAACTCCCTATTCTCCTCGTTCATGAGATGACAACTTATTCGACTACTGCGGTACTCAATTTTCGGATGGGACCAGCTCCCTATTTTTCTCGTCCATGAGACAACTTATTTGACTACTAGGGTACTCGATCTCCGGACGGGACACACTCCCTATTTTCCTCATCCATGAGACGACTTATTCGACTACTACGGTACTCGATCTCCGGATGGGACACACTCCCTATCTTTCTCGCTCACGAGACAACTCTATCGACTACTACGTTACTCGATCTACAGGACATGCTCCCCACTTCTCTCGTCCATGAGACGACTTATTCAATTACTACGGTACTCGATCTCCGGATGCGACATACTCCCTATTTCCTCGTCCATGAGACAACGACAAAGCCGACTACTACAGTACTTGACTCAATCCGACTCCGACTACCACTGTACTCGAAGAAACAAATCAAGATAGCCAACGACAAAGACAACCAGCCAATCGGCCGTCAAATCAAAAGAAAGTACTATACATCAGAATGTTAAAAGTACTCAAGCGGACTCACACACACACACACACAAAAGCCAAGAGGATATTACAACTGTTCAAACTCTGGCGCCGGCTCTAAGACACTGATAACCTTATCGGCGATGGGCTTCATCTCCGCAACATACTCAGAATTTCTCCTCTGAGCAGCCAACGGCAACCCCATCACCAATAAAGGACAAGTTCGCAGAAGGAAGAAAAGACTTGACTAATCCAAGGGCATGAGCTAAGTAGTCCCTAGAGGTCTCAGAGAAGAAACTACTAAGTCTCTGAGGAGCTTCACAAAGACGCTCCAACAGACTCTTCTCAGCAGCGCCCTCGTTCTCCACCATGTCGACGACTACTTTCGCTGCCACCTCAAGATCAGCCAACCGCTGGGAGAGCTCTCTGATCTGCTTCATGCCACCGACCATTTGCTTATCTGCATCAGCCTTGACTTTGGTCAGCTTCTCCACAGCATCTGTGTGACGATACATAATATTGGTCAGATCAATCACATCGTTATCCTTTCACAACAACAAGCTCTTAAGCTCTGTCAAAGGAAGGAAAACATGAGAACAGAAGACAACCACTCGAGGGATATAGAAGAAAGAAAATACCTTTCTTCTCCTTGGCAGCAGCTTTTGACCTTCTCCTGCAGCTTGGAGGCTTTCTCCTTCAGAGCAGAATTTTCCTGCTCCAAAGTCTCCAACCGGGCTTCCAGCAGCTTGACCTTCTCTGACTGCTCCCAAGAAGACCTCTCAAGAGCAGCCATCTTTTCAAGCTGAAGCGACTGGTCAGCCGTCAGCTGGATATCCTCCCCAGACCGCCGAAGGAACTCGGCCTGCTCTGCGACTTGTTTGGCCAGATCCTGCCAACAGAACATGATCAACAAAAGTACTCGACAACTCGACAAAAGTACCCGAGTTGAAAAAGGCACTTGCAACAAGAGCGGAATGGCAGCCCAGAATCCCCTGGGCAACGCCGGCCGACTCTACAACCGCCTTCTGCTGTGGCGTCTCCAACGGGATCAGGTCAACATTGCCAGCGGCTGCAGGACTCTTTGGTGAACCCTCAGCTTGCTTGTCTAAAAAGTACAAAGACATAAATATTTGAGGTCTAAATGAACTAAGTTTAAGACTAAGTGATGCTTAACAAATTAAGTATGTCATAAGTGTTGAGCATCAAATAAGTTCTAAGATTATGATGCTCAAAATATAAGCATTAAGTGATATGACGTAAGTTCTAAAGTATTGGGCATCATGTTTAGAGACTTGCCTAATTTATTGCCGGCATAAGAAATAAAAGGCAGCCTATTACTAAGGGACAAGTTATGATTCTAGAAATACGTTGGTTTTCTTCCTCCTTTAAAAGTGCATGCACATAAAAATAAATATATGAGGATAAATATATTTATATATGTTTAATATATATAAAAAGAAAACCAACTGCACTCAGGGACTATAATAACCCCATCTTCCCGTAAGCCTAAGAGGAATCACTTTGATATTGTATGGAAACCATGGTCACTTAATCCTGTGATACTTAATTGACTGCAGTGACTGATTGATCTGGTATACCATATTTTGAGAAGTGAGTCCATAAGTTTACATATAAGCATAAGAAATAAGCTTTTGGAGCTCCTAAGTTAAAGAAGTTCATTTGATATGAGGTGGTGTACTATAGCTACTGGGTTTAATGGTATGTGATTCACCATTGTAATGCTTTTGTCTTGGTACGCCATTTTGTTGAAAAGTAAACTTATAAGTTTAGTCTGATGATCAAGGGGGAGAATGTTGGTGTGAACGGTGACCCGTTATTTTTTACCTTAACAAATGAAGAGCTTGATTGGAGCCTAGAACTAACCAGGGGTGTCCCCCTGGTGTGCAGTGTTGTGCCTATAAAAGAAAAGGGTAGAGCCCCAAGGTAGGGTGCTGTGAACCACTGCCAAAACCTAGCCCTAAGTGTCCAATCCACAAGAACACTGCAATGCCAGGAAGGCTTCTCCCATGCCCTAAGGAGGCTACAAGAAGAAGAGAAGAAGAACAGAGAAATAAAAAGGAATGGAGCTCAAGATCAATGGTAAGAGACCCTAATCCGAGCTCATGTTTGTTGTTCTCTCTTAGGCCAGTGATCCTACGTACCTAACAAAACGACCTCCATTGCTAGCGAGCTCTTGCAGGCCAGCCCAGGGGAGGGGAAGGACACCAACAACCGATCTCCGATCCACCTAGCTGTTATATTGTGATCCAAATTCTGATGGGAGATTGTTGGAATTTGGGCTTGGCCCATTAAGGCCCATGTGGTGCAAACTTTTAATCCCACATTGTTAGTAGAAGTTGAGGAGACCACGTGACTCTCCTATATATCTAACCCATAGGCTTCACCGGAGAATATCAATCATATTATTCCTCTTGTAAGCCGCCGCTAGGCGTTGTACACAAACACCCGATATAGTGAAGTTCTTGCTGGCTGACGCCCGTGGTTTTTACCCTTCGCATTGGAGGGGTTTTCCACGTTAAATCCTCGTGTCTTTCTACGGTTTGATCTTTCTATTTTTCATCGTTTTGTTCGCCGTCGCTTCTAACAAGTGGTACCAGAGCCGTGGTTTCAAGTTAGGGTTCCGTGATGGCGTCGATGAAGTATGATCTACCGATGTTGGACTACAAGACAAGGTTCTCGCTGTGGCAAGTCAAGATGAGAGCTATTCTGGCGCAAACCAATGATCTTGATGAGGCGCTGGAAAAATTCGGGAAGAAAAAGAAGGATGAGTGGACCGATGAGGAGAAGCGCAAGGACCGTAAGGCTCTTTCTCTTATTCAGCTTCATCTATCTAATGATATTCTATAAGAAGTGCTGCAGGAAAAGACTGCTGCAGAATTGTGGCTAAAACTGGAATCGATCTGCATGTCGAAGGATCTTACTAGTAAATTGCTTATGAAGTTGAAGTTGTACACGCTTAAGATGCAGGAGGGTGATTCGGTGATGGGTCACCTATCTGTCTTCAAGGAGATCGTTGCTGACCTAGGGTCGATGGAGGTTAAGTATGAAGATGAGGACTTAGGTCTTCTTTTATTATGCTCTTTGCCAAGTTCTTATGCAAGTTTCCGTGACACCATACTATTAAGCCGTGATGAACTAACCCTTGCGGAAGTTTGTGAGGCACTCTAGTCTAAGGAGAAGATGAAAGGCATGGTGCAGACAGATGGCTCGTCCTCTAGGGGGGACGCTTTGCATGTCAGAAGCAGATCAGAGCAAAGATCCTCAAGTGATAACAACGATCGTGGCAAGAGCAATGACGGTAGAGGCCGCTCCCAGTCCAAAGGTCCCAAGAAGAAATTCTGTAAGTATTGCAAGAAGAAATCTCATATGATTGAGAATTGCTGGAAATTGCAGAATAAGGAGAAGAAGAAAAATAAATCTGATGGTAAGGCTAGTGTTGCTTCTACTGGTGAAAACTCTGAGTCAGATTGTTTGGTTGTCTTTACTGGTTGTGTTGTTGGTCATGATGAGTGGATTCTTGATTCTGCATGTTCTTTTCATATCTGCACTAATAGAGATTGGTTCAGTTCCTATGAGTCTTTACAGAACGGTGATTTTGTGCGCATGGGAGATGATAACCCGTGTGAGATTATTGGCATTGGCTCTGTTCAGATCAAGACCCATGATGGCATGATTCGCATACTGAAGAATGTAAGGCACATACCAGGGATGAAAAGAAATCTGATCTCGTTGAGCACGCTTGATAAAGAATGACTCAAATACACCAGTTCAGGTGGAGTTGTGAAGGTATCTAAAGGTTCTCTTGTATGTTTGCTGGGTGATCTCAATCCTTCAAATTTATATGTTCTCAGAGGTTGTACTTTGCATGGTTCTGTTTCTGCTGCTAATGTTGCTAATGCTGAACCTAGTAAGACTGACCTTTGGCATATGCGTCTTGGACACATGAGTGAACTCGGTATGGCAGAATTGATGAAGAGAACCCTGCTGGATGGCTGCATTCTGAGTGGCAAGAAGTTCTGTGAGCATTGTGTATTTGGTAAGCATAAGAGGGTCAAATTCAATACCTCTATTCATACCACAAAAGGTACACTTGATTATGTTCATGCTGATTTGTGGGGTCCTTCACGCAAGCCTTCATATGGTGGTGCTCGTTATATGCTTACCATTATTGATGATTACTCTAGAAGAGTCTGGCCTTATTTTCTGAAAAGCAAAGATGATACTTTTGCTGTTTTTATAGAATGGAAAGTTATGATAGAAAGGCAAACTGAGAAGAAGGTCAAGGTGCTTCGAACAATGGTGGAGAGTTCTGTTCAGATGCTTTTGATGATTATTGCAGAAAAGAAGGCATTGTTAGGCATCACACCATACCATACACTCCTCAGCAGAATGGTGTGGCCGAGCGTATGAACAGGACTATCATCTCGAAGGCTCGTTGCATGCTGTCCAATGCCCATATGAACAGGTGTTTTTGGGCTGAGGCTGCTAATACAGCATGTTATTTGATCAACAGATCACCTTCTATTCCACTCAACAAGAAGACTCCTATTTGAGGTATGGTCTGGTACACCTGCAGATTATTCACACTTGAGAGTTTTTGGCTGCACTGCTTATGCTCATGTTGATAATGGAAAATTAGAGCCTAGAGCTATTAAATGTCTGATTCTTGGTTATGGTTCGGGAGTCAAAGGATATAAATTGTGGAATCCTGAAGCTAGAAAGACTTTCATGAGCAGAAGTGTTGTTTTCAATGAATCTGTGGTGTTTACTGACAGTTTGCCCACAGATGATGCTTTAGTTGAGAAATTGCAGTCACAAGTTAGTGTGCAGGTGGAGCTTATGGATGACCAGGAAAATGAAGTTGTTGGTAATGATGTTTCAGATAGTGTTCCTGATACTGTTCAGTACTCACCTCCAGTTTCACAGTCTGATTTGCAGCATGAGGAAGATGTAGATTTACCTATTGCTCTTCGCAGATCAAAGAGGAGTTGTGGACCTCCAAATCGTTTAATTGAGAAGTGTAATCTGACTTATTATGCTTTGAGTTGTGCTGAACAGGTGGAGGATGCTAGTGAGCCAGCAACATATTCTGAAGCCATTGATTCTGTTGATAAGGAGAAGTGGATCTCAGCTATGCAGGAGGAGATGCAGTCTCTTGAGAAGAATGACACATGGGAGATTGTAAGATTGCCTGAGAAAAAGAAGACTGTTCGCTGCAAATGGGTCTTCAAGAAAAATGAGGGTTTGTCTTCTAGTGAGTCTCCAAGATTTAAGGCAAGGTTAGTTGCAAATGGTTTCAGTCAGATTCCTGGTGTTGACTATAATGATGTGTGCTCTCCAGTTGTGAAACATAGCTCAATTCGGACTTTCTTTAGTATTGTTACTATGCATGATCTTGAGTTTGAGCAGTTAGATGTGAAGACTGCATTTTTGCATGGAGAGCTTGAGGAGGAAATTTACATGGATCAGCCAGAAGGATTCATAGTGCCAAGCAAAGAGAATTATGTTTGCAAATTAAAGAAGTCCTTGTATGGTTTGAAACAGTCGCCTCGTCAGTGGTATAAGAGGTTTGATTCATTTATGTTGTTACATGGTTTTAAAAGATCTGAATATGATAGCTGTGTTTACATTAAGATTGTTGAGGAATCACCTATATACTTGCTGTTATATATTGATGACATGCTTATTACTGCCAAGAAAAGAAAAGAAATCACTACAGTAAAGAAATTGTTGAGTAGTGAATTTGATATGAAGGATCTTGGTGTTGCTAAGAAAATTCTAGGTATGGAGATTACTAGAGACAAAATCTGGTTTATTATTTCTTAGTCAGCATAATTACATTAACAAGGTTCTTCAGCGTTTCAATATGCATGATTCAAAGCCAGTTAGTACTCCTATTGCACCTCACTTTAAATTGTCAGCTGCTCAGTGCCCTAGTTCTGAGGAGGATGTTGAATACATGTCAAAAGTCCCATATTCTAGTGCTGTTGGTTGTTTGGTGTATGCCATGGTTTGCTCTCGCCCAGATTTATCATATGCTATGAGTTTGGTTAGCAGATACATGTCTAATCCTGGTAAAGAACACTGGAAGGCAGTTCAGTGGATTTTCAGGTACCTCAGAGGAACAGCAGATTCTTGTTTGAAGTTTGGGAGAACTGATCAGGGACTCATTGGTTATGTGGATTCAGATTATGCTGCTGATTTGGATAGGCACAGGTCACTCACAGGTTATGTGTTCACTGTTAGCAGTTGTGCTGTGAGTTGGAAGGCTACTTTACAGCCTGTTGTTGCTATGTCTACCACAGAAGCAGAATATATGGCTATTGCTGAAGCATGCAAGGAGTCAGTTTGGCTGAAAGGTTTGTTTGCTGAGCTGTGTGGAGTTGATTCTTGCATTGATCTATTCTGTGACAGTCAAAGTGTTATTTGCCTCACTAAAGATCAGATGTTTCATGAAAGAACAAAGCATATTGATGTCAAGTACCATTATGTTCGTGATGTTATTTCACAAGATAAATTGAAGGTATGCAAGATCAGTACTCAGGATAATCTAGCTGATATGATGACTAAACCAGTTCATGTAGCTAAGTTTGAGCTTTGCTCAAGATTAGTTGGTTTGACAGTTTAGCCTAAGAGGCTATTTGGCGCCAGAAGTTCTGTTCTTTGTTGTGTTCAGGTGATGATTTTGATATGCTACAAGAAGAAATTTGTCTCAATGTGGAGTATGTTATATTGTGATCCAAATTCTGATGGGAGATTGTTGGAATTTGGGCTTGGCCCATTAAGGCCCATGTGGTGCAAACTTTTAATCCCACATTGCTAGTAGAAGTTGAGGAGACCACGTGACTCTCCTATATATCTAACCCATAGGCTTCACCGGAGAATATCAATCCTATTATTCCTCTTGTAAGCCGCCGCTAGGCGTTGTACACAAACACCCGATATAGTGAAGTTCTTGTTGGCTGGCGCCCGTGGTTTTTACCCTTCGCATTGAAGGGGTTTTCCATATTAAATTCTCGTGTCTTTCTACGGTTTGATCTTTCTATTTTTCATCGTTTTGTTCGCCGTCGCTTCTATCTATACACCGATTCGTCGATCAATCGATCGAGATGGCCACTACCACTACTCCCGGTGGTGCGGCGGCGGCCGCAATGGCGTGCAGCTGCCTGCTCCTGATGCTCCTCGCCCTTGTGGCTCAGGCCAGAGACATGCCTACTAGTTCTATTAGCAGTGCGCCGGCAACTAAGACGGCCACCATGGAGGCCAGTAATAACGCCGGCCACAGCACCGGCGCTGCTGCCGTCAACGACCAGAAGACCTTCCTGGGCAGCGGCCTGGGAGGAGGGTACGGCGCTGGCGTCGGAGGCTTCGCTGGCGCCGGTGGCATCGGCGGCATAGGCGGTGCGGTCGGTGGCATCGGCGGCGGGCTCGGAGGAGTTGCGGGTGGCGTTGGTGGACTCGGAGGCGTCGGGGGACTCGGAGGTGTCGGCGGCGGCGGACTCGGAGGCCTTGGGCCGCTTGGTGGTGGTGGTGGTGGTCTAGGAGGGCTCGGTGGTGGTGGCGGTCTCGGAGGCCTTGGTGGTACCGGTGGAGGCCTTGGTGGCGGCGGCGGGCTCGGTGACGGCGGCGGCGTCGGCAGCGGCGGTGGAGGTGGCTGCCTTCACCCGTGATGATCCACGCATCTCTGCATCGCTATCGCTATATATAGAAGATGCATGATATCGTACGTACTCCAATAATAACGCTAGCAAGCTAAGGTTATATATGCTGCTGGCAACGCTGTATTATTACTACTTGGTTTGTAATTGCATCAGCGTCTCTATCTTTGTTCGTACCAAGCAAGTTGTAATAACAAGAACAAGGGCGCAGCTAGCTTAGCTTAGCAAGCTCCATGCATTCGATATTTTCATTTCGTTCAGCAGTCTGGTGCTAGAATTTATTTTTCGCACATAGTTTTTACTATATATCTGGATACACATTTATATATAGAAAAATCTATGTATCTAAAAAAGCTAAAACGATCTATAATTTGGAACGGAAAGAGTAGTTTTTTTTTGCATTGTTGTGCATTGCCAGTGGTTTGTCCTCATCAACAAAGTAAGAATGGGATCCATCATGTATCATGTATACTTGCGCCCCCAATCACGCCGAACCCTCGGCCACTTCATAAAATTGTAAAGAGGAGCAATGACTAGGGTATTTAGATAAATTGAGATAAATGCTAAATATAAGGAAGAGTCCAACTTTCATACTTTAACTAGCCTTAACTACAAAACAGGTTAACAGGAACTCCATTCAACTGTTGAAACTGGGTAAATTTGACCCCTTATTAGGTGGTTTCAAACTTGTCGTTCTATTTTTAAAAAAATAGTTCAATCTAAAAAATTAAAATTAATTTTTTTTAAAAAATAGAAAATATGAAGTCAGTACCACAATTTTTGTAGACATATCCGTGGTTGCTCTATTAGGATCTTCTTTATTCAAATATAATAGATGTCACTATAAATAAAAAACAACTAAAAAGATACATAATTGGATCAAAATAACTCATAAGTAGAATACCAATACATAGAAAATATTTCTACAAAGATGTTGGCACTAGTTTCAAATTTCTAATTTAAAATGAACTATTTACATTTTTTTATAGTACACTTGATTTTTTTTAATTTTGCCAAAAAATAACAAAATTTAAAACGAACTGTTTACAATTTTTTATAGCAAACTTGATTTTTTTTAATTTTGCCAAAAGAAATATAGAACTATCTTTGAAATCATCCAAAGAGCTAAATTTTTCCAGCTTAAATAGTTTAATGATCTCTATTATCCGGTTTTATTGATGAAGGATGAAAATCAAACTTGTGTGATAGTTGAGGGTGCAAACTGGACTTTTTCTTTAAATATATTATAGAGCATTACACATTTTAACTGAGGATAGAAAAAAGTAACCAATTTAGCATGCACGAATTGAGCTTCAATTACAATGTTTCATTGCTGCCAGACTTTAAGAGGGAAGTCGCTGGAGGCAGGTAGACCCTATGGACTATGTGTAACAGCCCAAATTTCAAATATAAATAAAATTAAGATAAATAATTAAATTAATGTTTGATTTGGTTTTTATTTGGCTCTTCTCATGTTTTTGAACAATTTTTATTTAAGTTTGAATTTTAGTTTGAATTCTTGGAAATCATTTGGAAAAAAAACCTCTCTCTCAATCCGGCTTATGATATACGTGTTTGTTCCTCTCGACCCTTCCTTCCCTGCTACAGTAAAGAGGGGTGAAAAAGGCGATTTCGAGGCGGAACCCGTTGCCGGCGGCGATTCCGGCGGTCCTCCGCCTCTCCGGTGGTCGTTCCGGCGTCGGAGAGGGGGACGGACCACGAACTCGACGCGCGGCTGTACATAGGTTAGGTAGATCTAGGGTGTGCTCGTCGTCGGAGTGCGGCGGCGGAGCTAGATTCTCTTCGTCGTCGTCGACGGCGGCGGAGCTAAATAACTGCTCCATGGCGGCGCCGTTGCTATGGGAGCTGCTCTTCCTCATCGCCGATGGCGTGGTGAGGATTTTGGTCCTCCATGGCGAGTCCGGTGAGTTCTGCTTCTCCGGTCGCTCCGTGAGGTTGGTGGTCAGCCTTTTTGTGAAGGGGTTGGACCTTCTGTGCTCCCCCGTGGGCCTTCACTTCCGGGTTGGTGCTTTCGTCGCCGGCCGCGGATCCTGTTCAACTCTTCTTCTTCCATCGGAGAGATCGCCGATTCTCGTTCAGCGATTCAGATCCATCTTGGCTGGAGCTCCGAGGTGGTGGTTGATGCGGCTTTATCAAGGTTTGAGGTCTTCCGGCGGAGGAGGTCGAGTTTCTGGCTTCGTTTGCGCCTCTACTACTCAGCCGAGCGGAGCGAAGTCGATGAAGACGATGAACAGGACTCCTAGGGACCAGTCTGTAATTTTATTTTTCTATGGGGTCTTGTGTGTAAGACTGTGGGGATGTACTGTGTTCCAGCTTTAATATAATTCCCCCTTTCGCAAAAAAAAATCTCAATCCAGCTTGGGCCGAATCCAGGCAGCCCGTTTTCTTTCCCTCCTCTGTCACTGGTCGCCTGGGTCCGCGCGTCAGCGGCGCTGGCGCTCTTGCCATCATCTCCTCCGCGCCGCCCGCTGCTTCGCCGCACCGCTCGCGTACGGCCGCCAGGCCGACGCTGCTCCTCCGAGCCTCGTCATCTCGAAACACAGCACACCCGTCCTCCTCCGCCCTGTTCTCCATCGCCTCGAGCCCCTCTCCTTCCCTGTGCGGTTGGAATCGAGCCGACGCCGCGCCTCCCGTCCTGCCACGCTGCCCGGACAAGGACACGAGCTAGACGAGCTCCAGCGACGCACGCCGACCGCCCACTGCCCCTCCATGATCAGCTCACCGGCCTCGCTCTCCTCTCCCTCCCTCTCCTCTTCTCCGATTCCCGCGCCATGCTGCAGCGCAACGATCGCCGCGCGCTGGCTGCCTTAACTCCGCCTCGCTGCCGTCCTCGCCACCTAGCTGCATCGCTTGAAGCAAAGGACGACGAGCTGGCAAGAGCACTAGTGTATAGCGCGCGCTATCGCGCGCGGGATCTTGCTTCAATTGTATCATCTGGTTTGATTTTTGTATTAAATAACACTAAAAGCTTTTGAGCGATTGATGAGCAATATGAGTGTGCAATGTAGAGGTAGGAACATTTAACACGCAGATAAATTGCATTAGGAATTTAAGCATACAGTTGTTCAACTAAAGTAAGAAAACATCTGACATGAGGACAGCTAAAACAGCAAGTACTACTACATAGCACAAATATTATAAATGCTCGGTTCAACAGGCTAAACTTTGGTGGAGATGGCTTGATAATTAGCTTCATGCCTGTCGGACGGCCGCTGTGATATGGCGGTGAACATCTACAATTAGATGTAATATGATAAACGTTTGTTAGCATAGGAAGCATAGCTTTGCATAAGATGGAAACTACATCAAATAAGTAGTCGCGTGCATTCATTTAGCAAGTGTATTAGATTTGTTAAAACAGTTTGAGAGCTAAATGTTTTTGACCATTTTATTTTGCGCTTATGGTACCTGTACATGATGGTTCGATGGATTCAGCCTATAAGTACATTGCCTTACTAATAAAACGAAACTCATACGCTAGATCAATCATTTGAGTGCCCGGAAATCACAGGTTGCAGACAGTAACAATATCATTGGATATAATACAATTTAATGCTAAATATAACACATTCCAGGTGCTATGCAGAGTAGGAGAGCTACAGAACCAAATAGCATACCTATAGAGCCACCTCCAAAGTGACTCGCAACGTTTGTTACTCCATAATACATGGTTCCTTGTGAACTATATTAGAATTCAGTAGCAAATCTAGGAAACTAAGTAACACCCACACACACATTTTTCAGAACATTTGATGGCACTGCTGCAGAGGTGTCATGAGATATTTAAAAGCCGCAGCAAATGTTTCTCGAAGAGCAGTTAAATTAGTAGAGCCTGAACTTACCTTAAAAGAGTCTGTTCTGCTGCCCTTTGGCTCTGAAACACTGGTCTATAAAGATCAAAAGAATAGAAGAGTCATGCTCGATTTAAGAAAAAAGAAGCTAAGTACCTTGTCAGTTCCAGAATACCCAACTTCATTTTTTATATCCAAAGTAATTAATGAGAGCAATTTTCTGAAAACTACAACAACAACATAGCCTTTTTTCCCAAGTAAATTGGGGTAGACTAGAGATGAAACCCGAAAGAAATAAATTCAAGGTTCAGTCACATTGATAGCTAGTCTCCAAGCGCTCCTATCCAAAGCTATCTCTTTAGAGATATTCCAATCCTTAAGGTCTCTCTTAACCAACTCATCCCACGTCAGTTTAGGTCTACCTCTACCCCTCTTTACATTATCGACCCGCTTAAGAACCACATTACGCACCGGCACTTCAGGAGGCCTTCGTTGGACATGTCCAAATCATCTCAGCCGATGCTGGGTAAGTTTCTCCTCAATTGGTGCCACTCCGACCCTATCCCGAATAACTTCGTTCCAGACTCTATCCCTCCTTGTGTGCCCGCAAAACCACCGCAACATCCGCATCTCTGCTACACTCAGTTGCTGGACATGTCGCCTTTTTGTAGGCCAACATTCAGCACCGTATAGCATCGCCGGACGAATTGCTGTCCTATAGAATTTGTCTTTTAGCTTTTGTGGCACCCTCTTGCCACAAAGGATGCCAGAAGCTTGCCGCCATTTCAACCAGCCAGCTGAAATTCTATGCCTAACATCTTCATCAATGTCGCCATCCTTTTGTAGCACCGATCCTAAATACCGAAAAGTATCCTTCTGGACCACCACTTATCCATCTAGACTAACGTCTCCCCCCTCATACCTAGTCGTGCTGAAATCGCACATCATGTACTCGGTCTTGGTCCTACTAAGTCTGAACCCTTTCGACTCTAACGTGTGTCTCCACAGCTCTAACTTACTATTAACCTCTGCCCTACTCTCGTCAACTAGCACCACATCATCAGCAAAGAGCATACACCAAGGGATCTCACCTTGTATATCCCTTGTGACCTCATCCATCACTAAAGAAAATAAATAAGGGCTCAATGCTGACCCCTGGTGTAGGCCTATGTTAATAGGAAAGTCAGTGGTGTTGCCATCACATGTCCGGACAAACGTCGCCGCATCCTTGTACATATCCTTAATAAGGGTAATGTAGTTAGTTGGGACTTTGTGCTTCTCCAAGGCCCACCACATGATATTTCTCGGTACTTTGTCATATGCCTTCTCAAGGTCAATGAAGACCATGTGCAAGTCCTTTTTCTGTTCCCTATATCTCTCCATCAATTGTCGTATTAAGAAAATCGCCTCCATGTTTGACCTTCCAGGCATGAACCCAAATTGGTTTTGGGTCACACTTGTCACTCTTCTTAGGTGATGCTCGATAACCCTCTCCCAAAACTTCATCGTATGGCTCATCAGCTTAATCCCACGGTAGTTAGTACAACTTTGAACATCACCCTTGTTTTTGAAGAATTTTCTGAAAACTACAAAAGTTAAAATTACAGGTGGACATAATAGTGACAAATGTGGTGTAACAGACAACATATGATATTATAAGAGTAGCCAGCAGATTGTACCATCAAAGTAGATGTCTCCTACTTCCTTGTAAGCCGAAGGAGAACATCAAATCAGTACAGGCGGCGTAACATATGGAAGTAGTTAACCTAAAGTTGGTGATTCCATGGTGGGCTGAGGTATAAAGCTGGAAGAAGGGAAACAATGGAAGTTTGGATTGAATAGCCAGGTTGAGGAAGATGACTAAGGCATTATTAAATGAAAGAAAAAGAGGAAAATATGCATGAACCTGATGCAATGTGTACTTCTGCTGACAAGACTTCACAGCGTCTTGCATCTTTTCCTGGTGTTCACACAGATCTGTTCTGATAAAGGAGGAAAGAAGTCAGAGCAGACAGGAAGCTAGCAGGGTGAGAAGCAAAGAAGTCAAAAGAAGAGGTGGCAAACAATGAGGTTCAGATGCTCTGCTTGGTCAGATGGCCTGTCAGGTTGCGATGCTGTATGCGTTCACATGGCAGTTGAATATAAGATGGTGTGGGTTAATTAAAACAGAAAGGTACAATTAGCTATAAGAATCTTTATAGAAGAGAAGCTAAATTAGTAGAGCCTACCTTCAAAGAGTCATTCCCATTAACTCTGAAGCCTCGAACTGAAAACATGAGACTTCCTTGTACAGAAGCAATGCTAGAAGCCAGGAGCAAAAGAAAGATGCCCTTCTGCTTCAAAATAATTTTTCAAGAGTGTTTGGATCAAAATAACTTTTCTATGGCAGGTTGGATTAGCTTTCAATTGTTGGATAACTTTGCACCAGAATTTACAATACCCCTTAAATATGCTGTGGAAGTGTGAAGATATGCCAGGATTGATAAAACTGAGGACAGTTGGTTGAGAACACTAAGTCCTAAAAGCCACCACAAACTGTTTATTATAATTAACTCGATTTCCTATATGCATCTTTGCGATGTTAATGGGAATCTTACTGCACTTAACAACTGGCCGGCAAAAATCGTGATCATTTCGTTCATTGGACTTTTGTTATTCTAACAGATGCTGATATAGTTTGTAGGCATTCTACTTTTCAGGACTACCAGGAAGGCTAGAAATGGATAATGAATCAACTACATGGCATTCAATTCATCTTGAATAAGGACAAAAAACCCTTGCACTATAGCAACAAAGCAGAAAAATATATGCCTCAAATTACCTCTATGGCAGACCTGCTTGAGAAAAAAAAAGGTGCATATGCAGCTTCTCTCTCTACTGCTAACCGTTGAGCTTTCTGGAATTCTTTGAGGATTGTTTGGAAATCCGTAGCAAGCTTTGCATCAGCAATCTTCTTAGCAGCCTGCAGTTTAATATGATGTCATAAATACAAAATGTACTAAGATAAACTATAAACATACAGCATCACAAATACAGCAGAATGTATGGAAATGCCAATATTAACCTCATCTATCCTTAATTTCTATGACCATGGAGATATCTTTCTCTGGTGCTTTTTTTTAGAGGAAAGATCTATGTGGAATGTATGCATTGACATACTGCCTAGTCGTTGCAAGGGTTCAGAATGATGATGGTGTAAGATTGAAACTATTTGTTTACATCTGAGAACAGAGCCATTATGTTTGAGTAGTTACCTGGCAGTTGTGTTGTACTTCCATTCTCGCATCTTGAATGGTTTTTATTCTATGTGGAAATAATGCCAGTAGCTGATAGGTGACCTCGACGTTGTGCTTAAGGAAAACACCAGAAAATTATTCGACATGTAATTGCCAAAATATCAAAAGGGGAGTTAGACATTCTCGAATTTTAAACAACCACTTACCTGTAACTTGGTAAAGCTCATAGTGTTAGTATCATGCGTGCTGTTATTTGAAGGTTCTAAACCAATATTCCTGGAAGGATCAATTCTCCTTGGCATCTTGTTTTGCTGTGATAGATGCAAATTAAATTGTCTCCTTGGAACACACTAAACACGCATACTACGTGAAAGGGCAGTGCAAGATTCGTTAAGCAAGCACTTCAAATCGAAGGGCAAGTCAGTACAAAGGAGATTCAGCCGTGGTCCCTGTAGCAAAGATACACCAAATCTGAAGCACCTAGTTTCCTGCAGAGGAATTCTAAATGCTGCCGTGGTGACTCCGGTTTAGATAGTTCGAATCTGACGCTATGTACATGGACGAACAAAAGGGGAAGTTCATCTTGGACGGGGCCTAAACAGTAAAAACGCAGACTGAAATAACATTACAAGAACAACAAGCCTGGAGACCAACCTGCTGATGCTAACTGAAGAGGATGGACCCCGAACACGCAGCTACCGGATGCGTAGAATCTGTGCAAAACAAAGCTGTTAGTAACAGATCTAAAAAAAAAGAAGTAAGGGGAAAAGTACAGGAAGAGCTCCTAGTGCAGGGGAAGTAGAAAAGATAAATTGGAGAGTTCAATCAGAGGGCAAGGGACTCGATTTGAGCTGGGCGAGTTCGATCCTATTTGGATCGGGAAGCAGCAGCACCACCGCCGTCGCAGAGGAGTAGGCGCAGGGCGCTGCGCCCCTTGACGGCCGGAGCGGAGGCGGATAAGGGCAGGCGGTGGACGCGGGTGTTTAGGAGGCAGGGCGGGCCGAGGCGGAGGCGCACGGCGGCTGCGGCGAGGCACAAGGCGGCACCGTTGGCGAGCAGTAGCGTGACTGGCGCCCACTCCAGCGCCACGCGCGTCGCCACGACGTCCGCTACATGGCAGCGTGGCGCGGGCCCGGCCGCCGACCGCTCGCCGCACGGCCGCGAGGGAGAGGAGGAGGACAGTTGGCCGCCACCGCCGCCGCCGGGGTCCTCCGCCTGCTGCACCGTCGGGAGTCTGCTGCACGGGAGTCGCGGCCGAGCTCGGCCGGGGAGGAGTCAGTCGCGGCCGAGCTCCGCCCGCCGCGCCGCCGGGAGTTGCGGCCGAGCTCTCCCCGCCGGTGAAGGCCGACCTCCGCTTCACCGCGGCGAGCCGCATGGAGGGCAGCGGCGGTGCGGGGCGGCGGCGGCGGGACGAGGTGGAGGGGGCGGGCCGCGCGCGTGGGCGAGGGTGAGACCGACGATACGAATGCGAATGTTTTTTTTTAAACATATCTATATTAATACATAAGGAAAACAGAGAAGACCCGATACAGATACGGATACAAGGGCACAGGATACGGAAGGAAAAGCTGTTCTACCCTACTGACACAGAAGCTCCTAGAGAAAGATAGAAAAACAAAGAGCAACGCAGAAGCTCCTATGGTCGACCACATCGCCGGCCGCTGGAATCCACCGCTGCAGCAGAACTCACCGTAGAACAGGAACACCAACTTCGCATGAAAGCTTCGAAAGGAGCCGCAACAGCCACCCGTCCCAGGGAACGGGATCGAAACAACCTTGAGCAGGCATCGGCCGGGGACACGCCCCAAACGTTCCTGAAGTACGAGCTGCCGCTGCCGCCGGGGACAAAGCAGCTCCACGCTCCACATCACCACGGACCCTCCAGCTTCCCCTTTGCACCCGATGCACTGACTTGTCATCGCCTCCACTGGAACCAGCCGAGACGCCGAACAAGACATGACTCCTGTACATGAGCTGCCAAGAATCGATGCCGAAGCACCAAATCCGGCAGACCTCACCTTCACAAGCCTCCATTTGGCGCCGGAGTGAACGCCGACAGGACGAGAACGAGGCCGGAAGGACTTATTCCACCAGTGCGCCGACGATGTCGCCGTCTCACCGTCGTCGCCGGGAACACGAAGACTAGACAAGCTAGTACAAAATCTACACCGCCGGACGGAGAAGCACCGTTCCCCTACACATCCGAAGCCGAAGGGGCCGTCGGAGGCGGAGGGGATCGGCGTTCCCGCCGGCGAGAGCACAAGAACCACGGACTGCCTCCTTTCTCCCCTCTCGACTGTAGCAGAGAGGTTTCGAGAGAGCTCTCCGGGGAGTAGTTGGGACTTTGCATAAGCGGATTCGGGGAACGCTGGTTCTTTGAATGCGAATGTTTTGGCAGATGAGCAATGAGGCCAGGGAAGAAAGCAGGGGAGGAGCCCGGGAGTCCGTGTCAAAGGAAGAAAGGGTGTGTTTAGATATCACAAATTTTCCAAACTTTCCATCACATCGAAATATTAAATATAGCAAATGACCCATGCATGGAGTACTAAATGTAGGTAAATAAAAAAACTAATTGCATAGTTTTGATGTACGTTGCGAGACGAATCTTTTGAGCCTAGTTAAGTCATGGTAGGACAATATTCACCACAAACAAACGAAAAGTACTACAGTGTGCTACAGTGCCCGATGTGATTTTTTCTCCCACCTTTTCAAGGATCTAAACACACCCAAAGAAGAGGAGAAAAACGAGCGCAGCACGAGGCAGCAGTGGTCGCTCAGTCAACAATTAATAGTATTTTTTCTCACACCACTTCAGCCAACAGCCCCAATTTTAACTCAGCGAACAGAGTGTAAGGCAGGCTCAAAAGCGGTGCGGCCAGAGATATGGACGCCGTAGATAGCGAATCGAATGGCTGACTCAAATCAGGACGACGTGGACCTGCTGGGAGCGCGGGTCAAGCCCCAGGAACAAGCGCTTCGGAGCCAGACAGTCGTGCATGCACCTTTCCTTGCTTGTTCAAGCACAGTAGCACACCACAGAACAGTAGGCCACGTGGCTTACAAAATCCAGACCCGCAATCTCCCTTGTCCTCTTCTCCCCTCTTCTCCCTTGATCCCTTCAGCTATTCACGCAAGATGCCAGCTGGAGCTCCTTTAACCAGTCAGCAAAAGCAAGCATGCAGCAGCATTAACTCACGTACTTCCCCTCCCTGTTCTTTTCCACCAAAGCAACTAGCAGCACACAGCATGCCTTCCTGCTCCCTCCACTCGATCTCTCCCTCCTGTCTATTTTCTCCACAAAGCAATCCAGGGCACATGCTGCCTTCTCCCTCTCTGTTCTATATTCCCATCGCGAGAACAAGCACCTGTTCTGTCATCCTCCTGGTGCTCCATCCCAAAACGTCAGGCGGCAAATTCCCCTCGCGCGAGCACCATCTCTGTTTTTCTCCGAGCCAGCGATCCAAGGAGGCCGAGCCAGCGGAGCTACGACGGCGACGACCGAGTGGTGGAGCCGAAGCCCGTGACGGCGGCGAGGACGTCCGAAAGGAGCCGCAGCCCCACCACCGCGGACGGTGACGTCGAGCTCAGGAGCTGCGCTGTGGCGACAACCTCGCCAAGCTGGAGCGCGGACGAAGTCGGAGCCGCGGCCATGGCGGCGCTAGGAAATGGTTACGACGCCCCTATCCCCCCCCCCCCTCTCTCTCTCTCCTTTCTGCTATTTCCTTCCCCTCATGCGTGGGCTCAGTTCTTATGGGCTTAAGCAAGATTAATGGCCATCAGGTCCATGCTAACCTCCGCACAAACCAAAAACCAGCACCCATCCAGTCGTGAGCTCCACCATATCTTATGTCATCTTATTCTCGAATTTATCTAACAGTCAATATTTATCTCATCCGTCCAAGCTCCGATCGATTTGGTTCATTTTCCTAAAATCTTCTAAAATCATATTCTATCATTTCTTAGTATTTATTATTGTCCCTTTATTATTTGGTTGTTCATTGCTGTTTATTTGGTTGTCTTGCATGTGTTATTGTTCGTCCGATTCGCGTAGACGACGAGACGTTCATAACTACGCCAGACATCGAGCAAGATGCTGAGCTAATAAGAATATGAACGATCAGTAACAAGGCAAGCACCCCCTTGATCATTCTTGCTCCTATTTAAATTCCTAAGCCTTCAAATATATGCATGTGATGATGATTTCATGAGTCCAAATGTCATTTTATGTCGGGTAGACACGTCCTGTTTCAATGCATTTACCTTCCTCGATAAGTTGCACCCTTTATTCCTTGTTGCCATAGGTTTATGGGTTGTTCATTTAGCTCGGAGTCTTATGCTTAGTTGGCTTAGTATTTGCGCAGTAGTTAAGTAGCATCACATGGGTTGGTTTCTTTTAAAGAAAATATACATTTATATGGTTATTTTTAAAGGATAAAAACCCTATGATAGATGCGGGTGAATATATGGTCTAGCGGATATGATGGTATGAGGATGAAGAAAAAGAATAAGGATCATAAAATGGATGGAAAAATGGATGATGGATATGGCTTGGTACTGTATGTGTTTCCGGCGCATTTTAGGGATTTATCACCCGTGTCAAATTAAGGACTGGTAATTGGCACAATTCTAGTCAAGTATTACAATGCAACCATACGGCTAAATGGGCACTGACCTTAGCTTATTAAGTCAGTCGGCTCGAGAGGATGCTACCGCCCGAGTGCTCGAGGAGTTCGTTGGTGTCGGGGTAGCTAACCCGGTCAGATGTACGGAGCCGTGATACTCCTACAGTCTGTCGTGTAGCATATTCTTGGGTCCGGTTGATGTAACGGCTTTGTCATATTAGTTTGCCGACACATCTAAGGAATTGTGTATATGCGCGCTAGCTACGCACTGGCATCAAAGCGAAACATATCGTATGCGGAAAGTGTACAACCTCTGCAGAGTGTAAAACTATTCGAATAGCCGTGCTCACGGGCATGAGCGCTTGAGCTAGACGCCGGTTTTAGAGGTTTGGTTTGAAAAATTTGGTATGAGAATTGTTTGACAACACTTGCACCGGTTGAAAGGTTGTGGACCGATATAGATGGTCAAAGGACCGCGAAATGGGAAATGGGGAGTCATGATTGGTTTTGTCGGTCTATTTTATATAAAATAAAATATTTACAAAAATTATGCGTACGAAGATACACTCAAATAAAATGCAGCCTAGTGCTAGTAAACCTGTCAGCCTTCCTTGATTAACCATACATGTATTATAGAATTTTTGATATACACACGAAGTCTTGCGAGTACAAAATTGTACTCACCCTTGTTGCTAAAATTTTAAAATCCAGAGTTCGAAGAAGAGCCGCCTCAGTTCAGTTCCTTGCCGAGGGATGCGGGTTTTCGACGTTGGTTCTTTCTAGGACTAACTCCTAGTCAGTTGCCTGTGGAAATGGTGAGGCACACTACTGTAGGATGGAAGTCCTATATTTCTATTTGCTTCTGCTGTAAATTATATATTAGTTCTGACTAAATTTTAATATTACTAACAAGTTTTTAAGTGTAGTTGTGGTACCGGTGTTGTTGTGCATACTTGCGGACTGATCATGGGACAAGTACAATAAAGCACAACAGGAACCTAGGTATTGTACGCCTGGGGGCCCACACTATGGTGTTGGTGAGTGGTGAGCCTGGGGACACGGCGATGAGGCGGTTAGGACAACTAGATAAAGAGGGTTGGGGCGATAGATGGGATTGTGTCATTGTGTGCTAGTACTCTCTCCGTTCTAAATTATAGGTTGTTTGATTTTTTTCATCTCAAATTTGACCACTTGTCTTATTCAAAAATTTATATAAAATATCATTTTTTGTGGCTTGCTTTATCAATAAAATTTCTTTAAGAATAACTTAAACTTGACTATATTTATACAAATTTTTTGAATAAGACTAGTGGTAAAATTTGAGATTAGAAAAGTCAAATGACATATAATTTGGAACGGAAGGAGTAACACTTAGCTGCGGATCGTAGTAGCCGGGCGGCAGCAGGATGCTGCCGGTTCCTAATGTTTTGGGTTATTCTTTAAAATGTGTTTTTTCTAAAACAGGTTTCTTTTACTTAATTAAGACAATTTTCAAGAGTTATTATCAAGCTGTTGATGTTTTCTTTATAGGGGAATGTTGATTGAAATTCTTAGTTCTTAATTCGTATCCCCTTTTCTGTAATGTTCAAATTATACTAGAAAACCTTAGGCTACTTGATAAGAAATCGTGAAGAAAGAACAATAATCCTCAGCAACTTCAAAATAACAATCGTGATCATATAAGCTAGATAATTTGTGAAAGTTTAGATTTTGAGACAGATGACAAATCGTATTCTATCGCCCTAGCTAATTTGGAAAAGGCCACAAATTAAAGAGCTGAGCCCAATTCGATCCTGTAAAAGAAAGAGCGAAAATCTAAAATTAAGAGCGAGGCGCTGCCGGATAACCAAAGAACACAAAATTGTTGTTTGAATAGTCAAGAAAATAAACAGCAGGACAAGAGTTGATGGGGTTAACACAGTGGAGTGTAACCTCAAGGACCAACCTGTACAGTGAAGTGATGATCACCCCGAATCCAAAACTGACATTCTAATTAACCAGCTACTACTGCATCTGAGCTAAATGGATCACTTGCATGTGCCATGGCAAATTGAGAGGATTATGATGAGGATGAGCGCGATGACGATGCCGAGAACGATGAGCTTGATCTTCATGTTCTGGTACCACATCTTGCGACGCACCCGCACGCCTTGCTGCCTGAAATCAGCAGCCTGCAGCAAATCAAAAGACAGCATGCATGCAGCAGGATATGTGCTGCTAGTTACTACTGACGATGGATATTGCATTGCTTGTGACGGTTGCAATTAACAGACACAACGTAACAGACCTGGTCATGCAGCTGCTCTGTCCTCGTGACGAGCCCATCGATTTGTTCCCCGCGATCTATGACCTTGTCAATGTTTTCCATCATGATGCCTTTCACTTGATCCACCTGAGCTTTCACTCTGGACAGCCTGCTCACCTCCTCTGGGTGATCCCTACAGTACTGCATCTGATCTCCAAGCCTCGGCCTGTCGTCATTTCAATTTCATCCGACGATCCATATAAATAAATAAAAGATGGGCAAGGCAAGCGTGCATATGGAGCACTCTATCTAGAAACTGTTGGTAAATACACTTACAAGATAGGATATAGTCCTACTTGCAGATGAAATGATATGATTATTATTACCCGAAATCTCGGCTGAGGCTGTTTGCTGTCGCTGTAGCTGCTTTGCCCCCTGCGTATCTCTTGTTGAAATCCTCCTTGATCATCTCCAGGAAGGCCATAGGAATCTGCCGCCCAGCCGACTCGGTCGCCACGACGCAGTATGCTGCATCATGCAGTTCATTTTGGTTGCAGATCGATGCAAAACAGTCAGCTCTCAAACACTTGTTTCCGATCCCCTACCTCTGTCTAGCTGCTATTTGCTTTGTGTTGCAATCATACACTTGTGCTTTGATTTCAGTCGTTGATAATTAAGTAATCAAGTGTGTGACGGGACCACACTAGGGGCATGGCATGAAGACAAGGAATATAACAATATATGGACAAGATTGGAAGCTGTGCTGTGCGTGCATCAAAAGGATCAGAGCATGGGTATCATTTTCTTTCTCATCATCAATAAGTAATATCACTAAGTTTCAGACGACTGAGGCTTTCTCCATTTATTGAAAGAACTGTTCATATATATATATATACATATCATATATACTCGCAGGTTATTGTCAGAAATTGCCAGGATCACAAAGTATCTAACAAATGCCAATTCAAACTCATCTCCAGAGTGATGGCAGGCAACTCTGACTGTATGTCCTGAATAGGAACAATCGACTCTGAATATTGCATTGGCGAAAGCTAAACTATCTGAACCTACTAAGCCAAAAAAAACTGTAAAGCACTCATTCGTATGATCATCAGGGTGCAGCATCTAGTTCTCCAATTGAACATCATTTCCTTTGGTGGCTGGTGCAAAAAAAATTTTAGTGCGTTATATGGACTGGTATATATAAACTGGTAGAGTGTGGTTGCACAGGCCATACAATACATAGTAGTAGAAGACACCGTCCAATCCAAAGGATATCAGAACAGAGTATGTAGAGCCAAAGCAAGTACTCCCTCTGTCCCAAAAAAGAATGTAAATCTCGTTTTCCGAGGAGTCAAATAATATCAACTTTAACCGAATTTATATAAAATAGTACTAATATATATATTACAATATAAGTATTTTTAGATTAATTATTTAATATATTTCTACACTATATTAATTCGAAGACACAAATGTTTGTAATTTTTTGTATAAATTTAAATAAAATTAAAAGTGTTTGACTTCTCGAGAAGTGAGATTTGTTTTTTTAGGACGGAGGAGTAGCAAGAGCAGAGGTCAACATGTTTCCGGGTGCAAGGGATATAGACCGTACCGTATCCATCGGCGACGAGGAAGTTGAAGGTGTGGGCGTCGCAGGTGTAGGTGAAGCGGTTGTTCCCCGCCGGCAGCCGGTGCAGGCACTGCGCGGCGATGTCCCGGAAGTTGCCCGCGTAGGACGTGTGCTCCGCCACCACCACCGTGCCCCGCGCCACCATCGCGTAGATCAGCGCTCCCTCCGGCGGCTGCGCCATGGATCCTTGCTTATTCCTTCCTTGTTTCTATTCTATGTAGCTGTAGGCTGTGGCTATCTTCTTCTTCTCCGATTCCGATGGACGAAGAGGATGGAGCCTCTATCTCTTGTGCTCGGAAATGTCTTCAGCTTTGTGGCCAAGGAATCGGTGGTCTTTACAATGTACGCCTGCCTCCTACGGATTAATCCAGGTTGTCGAGATTGATTGATTGATCGTCAAGGGTTCTAGAAACGAATCCGAGCCGTCCGTTCGGCCATCCATTGACTGGACTCTATTCTCCGCCGCGTTGTTGATTAGTACTACTAAGTACTGGCTGGCTTGGTAAGTTACCTTGGATGACCGGCCTTCTTGCTTGAGACTTGAGCCGGCCGGCAACAAAGACAACTGCAACTACAAGTTGGCCAAGTTGTTTTACATCATGGAACATCACTAACGGCATGGGCCCCAACAGTCACTCTGTTCTACTGCAACAGTACTTTTCTCTCACACCAAATCAGCACCAGCCACCAGTATTTTTCTCACAGCAAATCAGCACCAACCACCAGCTAGGGTGAGTATTTCCCAACAGATCGACCCAGAATCCGACAAGTTTCATCAATAATTGCAATTCAAAAACCACACTAACTTTAGCAATATAATTGACGGCTAAAGTTACACTGAAATATATTGATAACCAGGTTTCCAGGTTCATACCTTGGATGATAAAGTACTACTACATGTGGAGATACAACAGGCTCTACAAACAGATGACTAATGTGGTACTACAACGGCAACATGGTACATGTTAAATGGCAGCTGCCTGACAAAACGGTGACGACCTACAAGTCAGAACAAACCATGTATGCATCGCCACCGGCAGCAGTCCATGCGTGTATATTTTCATATATAGCTCAGATTTGGGTGGGTCAGGGGCATCACGCCCTACTTGCACTGTCTTGGGTGGAACTTCTCCTCTGACAGCAGAGAGGTGACCAGCCGCTGCAGCCGCACTGCTCCACGGCCAGGCAGAAGGAGACTGGTGTCACCTATCACAGAGCAAGGGTCGCTCCCGTTCTCTCGTGTTCCTGCGCACCAGCCTCCAGGGGTTGGCATGTCTGCACCGCGGGACAGGATCTCATCGTCTATCTTGTCTAGCACAGGGTCGTCTGCATGGAACTTCCGAGCGAAAGGTGCATCGCTAGCAACCATCCTGTCTAAATCTTCGACCGTGAGGTAGTGTGGATGTTGCTTTGGAGGGTTGTCCCATGAGATATAATGCAGGTCATGGTTCACTGTTGTGTTCTTGAATTCCTCAGCATTGCAGACCACGGTGTGGAAGTAGCCTTCTGGCGAGGAGATGAAATTGGAGTAGTACATGAGCACCGTACGAGGTAGGTTGTCCCAGCCCCATATGCAGTATTCCACAAAGGGCCTAGACAGTGCCATCCAAGCAGAACCTGCAATGCAACTTCATCATCAGGTGCCTCTATATCTACATGATTAAGATTCAAAAGCAACACTTACGCCAGAGGCTCAAACTACACGAAAGCTCTTAAGAGATACTAGTATTGCTGGTTTTTGAAAATGAAGATTAAAGGCCAAATAATTTCCTCGACAATAGTTACAAAAGAAAGCTATTGCTTCTTGGTAGTGATGCATACTGCAACTTGATCTTCATTACAGAGGTAGGCTCTGCATTTTCGCATCTTTTAGTTATCTGTTTTAAGCTGTTTGAACCTAGAGTATTTACATCCGAGTTGTAGCCACTATATAAGAAGCTGGAATCAATTAATTTCATGCTGTTAAAAGCATGATGGATAAGGGACGTGAAACAGTAGACCACATTAAGGAAAAACTGTACTTTTATGGCAAGTTCATTGGCACAATTTTTTTAACTTAAATAACCGACACATAAAAGAAGGATAAGCTTTCAAATTAATTACAGCCAGTATATGCAGTAGGCATGCAAGAGATGCCTAGCTGGTTTGCTACTACAGGCAACAAATAAACAGAACCCCAAATGTTTGTTACAGCAGTCAGATCAGACAAAATAAATTACATATGAAAGGAAACTTTACCAAGAGGAGTTTCCACAATATATAATATATAAATCACGAAGCTAGAAAAACAGTGCGTTTATATGCAGTATTTTGCAAAAAAATATTAATTTAAGTTGGTGACAGACCCATATATCAATTCACACATCAAAATTTTGAACCAGTCACCACAACTAGAAATAGCCAGCACTGTTTCTATATCTGGCAGAGATCCATGAGTATAAAGTTTGAAGCACTTGACACGCATTCAATTTTTTTAAAAAAATGATTTAAGAAATTCCTGCAGCCTTTGGCAAGGGCAAATCTCGCCGAAAGCAACAATGGCAAGGTTAGGTTATGAGGTATACTAATGTGCATAAAGTGCATGGTGAATTCTACATGAATGATTTATGGGTTAACGCTTGAATGTGAATATTTTGATTACAGATTATGAGGTAGTTAGGAACATACCAGTGAAGAGCTTGAAGGCTGTCGGCACGCTCCGCCTCTGCGGTATCCAGAAGACATCAGCCTTCTTCTTCATGTAGAGGCCGGGGTCAATGATAACGGGCTTGGCCCTCTGAAACCTGGACATCATGACAAACAAGGTAGGCATTGGCCCCTGTCAGAATACATGCGAACAAAATCATGACGAAGGAAGCTAGGAAGCTCTTACTCCTTCCATCCGATGTCGCTGGTGTGGTCGATGAAGTTGAGATCACGCGGCAGCTTGGAGAAGACGTGTATCAGATCTGCAGCAGGAAGCTTGAGAGTTGCATTTACAAATCCAAGGCGGGAGACACTTGGGAGATGGCCCCTGAGCCCGCCCCTCGCGAGCCAGGGGGCGACGGCGGGAGCGCCCCCGGCGACCCCGCCACCGCCGCCGCCAGCCGCCTCCAACCCCAATCCACCTCCAACCCCGGCACCCCACCTGCGCCTGCGACGCCCCGCTTGAAGCTTGCGGCCAATGAACTCCATGCCGGTCGCCGGACTGGCATGCTCTGCCGGCCGGGACACCTTGTGCAGAATCAGCTCCTCGCCGATTTCCACACTGCCGCATCTCCAGGTTCCGTTCTTCCATCTTTCCTCTCCCCCCCTGCACATGTCTGGATCACCCCCCCCCCCCCCGTCACGATCACCACGCTTCAACCTAGCCTATGTCACTAACATGCTTACGTTCCTGCTAACAGCGTCCCCTGAAAGGATTAAAGCTTCCAGGGTTAAAGACTTCGTTTTAAGGTTCTCGGTTGCTAATCAGAATGTGGCAAATGCGATAGTTGTCCGCGGTCGTTTGCGTTTCGGAGACAATCTCTTTTCCTCCACTCTCTAGAAAAATCCGCCATGGCCGCCGCGTCTGAGCTGCGCGAGGTGGAAGAAGCTGCTTTTACTCCCGACCAACCGGCCCCTGCAAAGCGTCCTCCCACGCGCAATGTCCACGGTTGGCGCTGGGCTCAATGCGCAGGAGGGCATCCAGTTGACAAGACTGCCATATCCGCCGGTATCCGCTTGCTTCAAAGCGCGCCTGCCGCGGCCAGCCTGCCTCCGCTCCTCCCCCTCCCATCCCTCGACACGTCGACACCTGGTGTGACAACCCCCCAGAGCCAGCATGCGCCTTCACTGCGCCCAAACAACCTGCAATCCCCCTGCCCTATCTCCAAGCTGTTAAAACCCCGCCAGCGCCCCCGCATGCTACCACACCCAGAAACCCCACCCCTCTTTCCGGCGCCGAGTGCTTCCGGTGCCTGGCCCTCGACCACCACGTTCGCGACTGCCGCGACCCCGTTCGCTGCCGAAGGTGTCGAGGGCTCGGCCACCAACAACACCGCTGCACCATGGTCCTTGAACGCCGCCCAACCGTCCCCACGCCGGCGAGCCGCATGCCGGTCCACCCTATCCCCTACACCACCGCGCCACCGCCACCCCACCACCAACCGCCACGCCACCGCCGACACCCGCCCCCACTCCACTGTTTGCCTCCGCCGCTTACGCCCCAGCCAATATGATCCCCTCCTCGAGCTCCAGTCGGACAAACATGGGCCGCATCATGCACCGCTCGCGGTCGCTGGATGCCCTCCACCTGGGCACTCAGTTCCGCAACCGTGCCCCGCGGGGAGATCCCACGCCGCAGGCGCCCCCTGCGGGCCGCACGGTGTTTCCAAGCATGCGGGACGTTCGCTGCGTTGGCGGGGGCACCACCCCTCTGGACCGCCAAGCCTCTCCGCCGCCGACCGGGGAACGACGCTCCCCGCCTCGCGCCCCTCAGGGCGTCCCGCGCACAGCGCCCCCGCCCCGTTCGACCTCGCATCGGCCGGGGGTCTGAGCTGGGATGAGCCCCTCCCGACCGATGTTGTTCAGGGCGAGGCTGTGGACGCCAGCTCGAAGGAGGAGGTCGAGAGCGACGACATCCACGATGCCAACCAAGCTCCCGAGTTCCTCCAGGTTTGGGTGCCTCAGGGGACTGGACCGAGGCGTCCCGCTATGCCTTCGCGTTCGTCTCCCTGCGCACGCCGCGGCCAACCCCGCGCCCGTGATCTGGGACGCCCTCCGCCGCATCTTCCCGGCGTTTCAGGCGCCGCCCTAGGTGGACTTGCTGCCGTCCTCCCGCGGGACCATGCTACTGCGCTTCGCCACCCTTGCTGATCGGGAGACGGCCGTCACCTACGGCCGCGTCTTCCACCCTGACTACACCATTGAGCTGGAGCGGCCGGAGCACACGGCCAACCGCTTCACCGCCGGGACGGACTGGCTCGTCTTCGTCTCTGCTCGCGACCTCCCCCTCGAGCACTGGTTCCCCAACAACATCCGTGCTGCTTTCACGAGGATCGGGCTCGTCGTGGAGATCGACCCGGCATGCCTCGAGGGGGCGACTACACCTCCCTATGCGTCGTCCTCGAGACCACGTCACCGGCCATGATCCCCCTGGAGCTGCACATCTCCTCGCCATACGGAGACGGCAGCGTAGTCAAGCTCGACGCGCTCTTCGCATGGCAGCGCAACGGTGATGACTCCTACATCCCCTTCTTTGGGCCGCCACCGCCACCGCCACCTTCGGCCCTCCCCCCACCACCACCCTTTTTTGGCCCAGCACCTCCCCCACCGCCACCGCCAGCTCCTCCAGCCCCGCAGAACTACCCACATGCCAATCTCGGCCCATACAACCTGCATGGTGCCAACGCGAACCAAGCCCAACACCCCCCGTTCTACCTGAACATGAACCTGCCAGGCTTCCGCGACTTCTACTACGGCATCCCTGTCGCCCAGCTCCTCCCACCGCTGCCCCAGCTCCCGGTGGTCATCACCGTTGCACTGCCGGAGCTCCCTCCCGAGGACAACATACCACCTCTCCGCCGCCGCCGCCGCCGCCGCCGTCTCCCGCACTCCAACCAGGAAGGGCGCGCAGGACCCGCAGAACGGCGCCTCTGCCTGAGCCGCGTACGGGGAGCGAGCGCCTGGCGAGCGCTGCCGGTGGGCACTTCATCTCCATGGAGGCAAAGGCCATGCAGCTGAAAGCTCTGAAGAACGCTCTTGAGCCTTGCTCCCGCAAGCTCAAGGAGGAGGTGCAGAAGAAAGGCCTGCTCTCGGGCATCTCCAAGCCGTTGAGCGCTGCTGCACTCCGCAAGCTCGTCAGCACGGCGGGGATGGGATGCGCGGCGGAGAAGAGCATCGCCACGGTGGTCGCTGAGCCAGAATGAGTTCGTCCCTACGCGGAATCGATCACGGCTTTCGAGTTGCTTTGCCACATTCTGTTAGCAACCGGTCGGGTCCTGTCGTGATCATCAAAAGCATGATGCTTCTGCCCCCCTTAGTAGTCTGTCGCTTGTAGTCCGGCTTGCGTCCGTTGCTTGCCGCCTTATCCCCATCCTGCGTGATGGTTCGTCGTCCAGTGTCATTAGGTTCACCTGTCAGTTCCTCGATCGTGTGGCCGTAGCCGCGTGTAAACCTGGGTGTTTAACGATTGAAAATGACAAGTGAAGTTCGTATCTTTAACCTTCTCTGCTGGAATGTTCGGGGTCTTGGCGATCGTGATAAATGTAACTCGATCCGCGATCACGTTGCTAACTGCCACACCTCGATCGCCTGCTTTCAAGAGACAAAACTTGCCACCACTAGTTTTCTTAAAGCAAAAACCTTCCTCCCCACCTCCCTCTCGGAATTCTGATGCCTCGATGCATCGGGAAGCAGAGGAGTACTAACTGCCTGGGATCCAAACGCCTTTTGCCTCGTATCGAGTTCAACCCAACAGTACTCCCTCACTACTACCTTAGCCTCCACCATGTCTGACTTCACCTTCTCCATCACGAATGTTTACGGCCCTGCCGTCCATGCTGACACGCAGCACTTCCTTGACTCCCTTCAGGCCATCCTGGAACGCACTTTGGGCGCTTGGGTGGTCGCTGGGGATTTTAATCTGATCAGGGGGGAAGCTGACAAAAACAACAGCAATATAAACCATGCCTTATGCTCCCTGTTCAACAGCTCCATCGATGCTCTGGCGCTCACTGAACTCCCTCTCCTTGACCGCAGTTTCACCTGGTCGAACGGCCGGGACGACCCTACCATGGAGCGTCTGGATCGAATCTTTTTCAACTCGGAGATGAGCATCCTCTTCCCCAACTCCTCCATCACCTCACAAACTCGTGACAGTCTCTGACCACACGCCCCTCCTGGTCCACCTGTCCTCGAAAATTCCCAAAACCAGCACCTTCCGTTTTGAGAACGCTTGGCTCCTGCATGCTGATTTCCTGCCCTTGGTGCTCCCTGCCTGGCAAAGCGCCGCCACTCCTGTCGACGCGGCGGGGGCTCTGGCCGCTTCACTTAAAGCGGTGCGTCGCGAGGCAAAGGTATGGTCCAGGGTAAAACGATCCCCCCCCCCCCCACATCTCCATCACAATTGCCGCTTCTTAATTTATCTACTTGACATCACGGAGGAAGGGCGCTGTTTGTCCGCAGACGAACAGCTGCTCCGGCGCATCAGTCCAGAGCGCCTCACCCTCGCTCTGCGCGAACACGCGGCGTTCTGGAAGCAGCGAGGGAAGGTGCTGTTAGAAGCTCAATTCTAACTCTCATTGAGCTGAGAGGATGACAATAAACTTGGGGCAATTTTCTGGGTTTTTCTTCATTCACCAACTCAAAGCCATGCCATCCCAAGGGGGGCTGGGGATACATTTATACAAGGGGGCTGCAGGGCAGCCAAGCTAGATGCTAAGGACACTAGTCCAAGATGCTAACTGCTAGTCCTAACTGTTGTCCTAACTGATGTCCTAGATGCCAACTGAAAGGTAGTCAAAATGACGTCCTTGCTGTCCTCTAGGGGCAGCAAAGCACAACGTGCTGCAGCAAGAGCATCTCCTCTTGTGCAGCCCCACAAAGACCAAGTACACAGACTTATCCATCATTCTCCCCCTAAGTCTTGTGCGTCGTCTTGTGGGAAGATTGAACCATCCCGGTCCTGGAGCAGAGCTCAAGGAACTTGATCCTCCCAAGGGGCTTGGTGAGCAGGTCCGCAAGCTGATCCTTGGTGTTGATGTAGCTCGCCTTGATGCTTCCTTCCTCCAAGCAGCCTCGGATGAAGTGATACCTCACCCGGATGTGCTTGCTCGGTTTGTGGAAAACGGGGTTCTTCGCCAAGGCCAGAGTGGACTTGCTGTCCACCCTGAGCTCCACCGCTCCAGTGTCTCTGTCGAGGAGATCACCAAGCAGTCGAGCGAGCCAGAGCGCCTGAGTCGACGCGGTGGAGGCCGCTATGTACTTGGCCTCGCAGCTGGACAAGGCCACCACCTGCTGCTTGACCGACTGCCAGCTAACGAGGCACTCGCCGAGGGAGAAGAGGATCCCGCTCGTACTCTTGCTGGTGTCGATGTCGCCGGCGTGGTCGCTGTCGCTGTACCCAACGAAGTGTGCCGCCCCAGGGCACCTCGGGTAGTGGAGACCGTGGTCGAGAGTCCCCGCAACATAGCGGATGATCCTCTTCACGGCCTGCTGGTGCTCCGTCGTCGGTCGCTGCATGAACCGACTGACGTAGCCGACGGAGAACGCCAAGTCCGGCCGTGTGTGGGCGAGGTAGCGGAGGCTCCCCACAAGACGCCGGTACTGAGTAGCGTCCACCTCCTCCGCCGTACTGTCACGGCTAAGCTTCAGCCTCTCCTCCATCGGAGTGAGAGCTGGGTTGCAGTCGGTGAGCCCAGCGAGCTCGACGACGCGCTTGGCGTAGGCGGTCTGTCGAAGTGTGATCCCGGAGTCGTCCTGGTGCACCTCGATCCCCAGGTAGGAGAGAGGCCCCAGGTCGCTCATCTGGAAGGTGGCCTTCATCTCCTCCTTGAACGCCGCCACCTCCGCATCCTTGGTGCCGGTGATCACCAAGTCGTCGACGTAGACACCCACCAGCAGAGCATTGCCTCCTTTGCCCCGCCGGTAGATGGCCGCCTCGTGCGGGCCTTGCTCGAAGTCCATCCCCTTGAGCGTGGAGTCCAGCTTGGCGTTCCACGCCCTCGGGGCCTGCCGCAAGCCATAGAGGGCCTTGCGCAGACGTAGCACCTTACCCTCCTTGCCGGGGATCGCAAACCCCGGCGCCTAGTGCACGTAGACCTCCTCCTTCAAGTCGCCGTTGAGAAACGCCGACTTGACGTCCATGTGATGGACACGCCAGCCCTCCTGGGCAGCTAGCGCAAGGAGGAGTCGCACGGACTCCATCCGTGCCACGGGAGCGAAGGCATCGTCGAAGTCGACTCCCTCCTGCTGCACGAAACCTCGTGCCACCAGGCGAGCCTTGTGCTTGACGACGGTGCCGGCCTCATCCCTCTTCAGCTTGAACACCCACTTAAGGGTGATCGCGCAGTGACCGCGATGGAGGTCAGCAAGCTCCCAAGTGTGGTTCTTCTCAACCGCGTCCATCTACGACTGCATCGCGGCACGCCATGTCGCGTGTCCCTCGGCCTCTGCGAAAGACCGAGGCTCGCCGTCGTCGCACACGAGGTGCAACTGCGCCTCCAGGTCGTGAGGCACCAGTCCCGGCACCGGCTGATCACCGAGAAGGTCCTCCATCGTACGGTACCGCAACGGCTCGCCGTCATGGTACGCGTCGACGCGCTCCTCGTCGTGAGAGAGCGGAGTAGCGAACTCCACCGGACTGTCCTCAGCACGAGCAGGTGTCGAAGTAGACGTGCCCGGAGGAGTGGCTATCGGTACTGGAGTGCGCGGCGTCGCCGGCTGTGGTGGCGCAGCCGAGGAACTCGGCGCAGCCGGAGTCGTAGCTGAAGGGCGTGGTGCCGCCGGTGTGGCGGGCGCCGGAGTTGGTGGAGGCTCGGGGACCGGGGTAGGCACGCTCGGCGAAGAAGAGCTGCCTACTCCCCCAACTCCCTCAAAGTGGACGTACTCGACGGTGAAGTCGTCGTACGTCGGAGCCGAGCCGTCGTCCACCGCCTTGTCCCACGCCCATCCTTGCCCTTCGTCGAACACAACGTCGTGCGCCGTGCGCACACGCTGTGTCTCCGGGTCGAGAATGCGGTAGACCTTCGAACCCTCCGCGTAGCCGATGAACACTCCCGGAGTGCTCCTGTCGTCGAGCTTGCCGATGTGGCCAAGCTCCTTGGCGAACGCGAGGCAGCCGAAGACCCGCAGGTGGGAGACCGCCGGCTTACGCCCATGCCAAGCCTCATACGGCGTCATGCCGTCGAGTGCCTTGGTGGGCGAGCGGTTGAGGATGTAGACGGCCGTCACCACCGCCTCTCCCCAGAAGACAGCTGGCATCCCCCTCTGCTTAAGGAGGGCCCGGGCCATCCCCACAACCGTCTGGTTGCACCGCTCGACAACACCGTTCTGCTGCGGGCTGTACGGCGCGGAGTAGTGGCGCTGGATGCCCTCATCCGCGCAGTACGCCATGAACTCGGCCGTCGTGAACTCGCCGCCGTTGTCGGTGCGCAGCACGCGCAAATTGCGGCCGCTCTCCGCCTCTGCAGCAGCCTGAGTACGCCTGATGGCGTCCGCAGCCTCTCCCTTGCTGCCGAGGATCATCACCCACATGAAGCGGGAGAGGTCGTTGACGAGCAGCAGGAAGTAGCGCCGTCCTCCTGGTGTGACCGGTGTCACCGGGCCACACAAGTCCCCGTGTACGAGCTCGAGCCGCTCCCTGGCTCGGAAGCTCGCCTGCTGGGGGAAGGAGTGTCGCCTCTGCTTCGTCAGTACGCAGACGTCGCAGAGCTGCTCCACGTGGTCGAGGCTCGGGAGGCCTCGCACCATCTCCTTGGCGCTGAGCCGCTTCAGGGCCTCAAAGTGAAGGTGCCCAAAGCGCTCGTGCCACTGCCATGCCTCGTCGTCCCTGCGAGCTGCAAGACAAAGAGGCTGGGCCACCCCGACGTGGAGGATGTAGAGGCGGTTCTTCCCTCGAACCACCCTGGCGAGAAGCTGGCGACGGTGGTCCCAGATGCGGAGGACCCCGCTGTCGATCACCACGCGGGAGCCGCTCTCATCGAGCTGCCCAAGGCTGATGATGGAGTTCCGCAGCGCCGGGATGTAGTACTCCGGTGAGCATCCGGTGCTCTCCGGACTTGGCGGTGAAGATCACGGAGCCCACGCCCTTGATCTCCACGGCGGAGTCCCCGAACCTGACGGAGCCACCCGTCGACGTCCAGGTCGGAGAAGAACTCCCGCCGCCCGGTCATGTGGTGCATGGCGCCGGAGTCGAGGTACCAGCCATCGACCCTGTCGTCGTCGGAGCCGTTGCCGAGGAGGACTCGAGCACGCGGCTCGTCGAGGTGGAGTAGAGCGGTGGCAAGCGGTGCCGCCGGATGCGGCTCCATGTCCCCGTGGAGTATGAACAGAGCCGGCTCGTCATCCGGCTGGGCCGCCGCGACATGGGCTTGGCCCCCACGCCTCCGCTGCGGGCAGTCCCTGGCCCAGTGGCCGGGCCTGCCACAGTTGTGGCATGCGTCGTCTCGTGCCGCCTTGGGCCTATCGGCGGCGGCGCCCTGAGCATCTCCGCGGGCGCCACCCTCGGCGTGCCCTCGTGCCCCGGCTTGGGCACCTCCGCGTCCCTTTCGCGGCTTGCCGCGCTTGCGGCCACCAGTCGAGGAAGAGGGCTCCCCCCTCCTCCTGTCACCGCGCCGGGCCTCCCACTGCTCCTGAGTAAGGTGGAGCTTCCCACAGATGGAGATGCCTCCCGAGGGAGGCTGTGGCTCGTCGCTGTCGACGACCTTGAGGCGACCTATCGCCTCCTCGATCGTCATGGTGGAGAGGTCCAGCAGAGACTCGATCGAGCGAGCGGTCTGCCTGTACCTCTCGGGGACGCAGCGGAAGAGCTTCTCGACGGCTCTCTCCTCGTCGTAGGTGTCGTCGCCGATCTGCACCACCTTCTGCAGCAGAGTGTTGAGACGGAGGGCGAAGTCATCAACATCCTCACCTGGCTTGAAGGCCAGGTTCTCCCACTCCTTGCGAAGTGCCTGGAGAGTGGTCTTGCGGGCGCGGTCGCTGCCGATACGTGCCGCAGCGATGGAGTCCCAGGCCTCCTTGGCAGTTCGCTTCTTGGAAAGCGTGAACTGCATCTCCGGCGGGGCTGCTGCGATGAGAGCATCCAGCGCCCGTCGATCCTCATCGTAGTCGACGTCGCCGTACCGGACTGCCTCCCACATATGCCGCACCTGGAGCTTCACCTCCATGACCGCGGCCCACTCGACGTAGTTGGTCTTGGTGAGGGTGGGCCACCCACTGCCGGGACCGACGTCCCTGACCGACGCCTGGAGGCCGTGGTAGCCAGGGGCGGCGCCGCGCGCACCCCAGCTAGGAGCGCCGCCACCGCCCTGCGCGCCGCCGCCAGGGGCGCCGCCTCCGCCTTGCGCGCCGCCGCTAGGGGCGCCGCCTCCGCCGCCGGGTGCGCGGCCCCCTGGACCGTCGCCGGGCGCGCCGCCGTCCAGGCCGCCGCCGGGCGCGCGGGCCCCTGGACCGTCGCCGGGCGCGCCGCCGGGCGCGCCGCCGTCCAGGCCGCCGCCGGGCGCACGGGCCCCTGGACCGTCGCCGGGCGCGCCGCCGGGCGCACCGCCGTCCAGGCCGCCGCCGTCGGGGTGGGCTGCTGCCCACCGCGCGGTCCGCTCCCGCGCTCTCTCCCTCTCCAACTCCTCAAGGTCCTCGTCGGCGGTGGCGTCGCCGGCGATGGAGCCGCTGAGGCTGCCGCGCAAGGTCTCAACCTCGACCTCCGCCGCCTCTGCTTCCACCTCCGCTGCTGCATCGGCTTGTGCCGTCGCTCGCCTGCGCTCCTCTGCCGCGGCGAGCTCGGCATCTCGCTGACGCCGTGCGCTCGAGGCGACCGAGCGCTGAGACGATGCGTCGGACATGGCGCGCCTCCAAGGGGCTGCTGCGTGGAGAAGACGCAGTCTCAGACGAGCTGCTGCTCGTCTGCTCGGGTGAGGAAGGTGGAGCAGAGGGTGCAGCAGGTGCTGCTGCTGCTGCGCTAGCTGCTGGTGGTGGCTGAACTGCTGCTTGGGAGGGAGAAGAGCAGGAGATGCCTAACCTACAGGAAAGTACGGCTCTGGTACCAGATGTTAGAAGCTCAATTCTAACTCTCATTGAGCTGAGAGGATGACAATGAACTTGGGGCAATTTTCTGGGTTTTTCTTCATTCACCAACTCAAAGCCATGCCATCCCAAGGGGGGGCTGGGGATACATTTATACAAGGGGGCTGCAGGGCAGCCAAGCTAGATGCTAAGGACACTAGTCCAAGATGCTAACTACTGTCCTAACTGATGTCCTAACTGTTGTCCTAGATGCCAACTGAAAGGTAGTCAAGATGCTGTCCTTGCTGTCCTCTAGGGGCAGCAAAGCACAACGTGCTGCAACAAGAGCATCTCCTCTTGTGCAGCCCCACAAAGACCAAGTACACAGACTTATCCATCAGGTGCGCGCGATCAAGGGGGCAGACAGCAACACAAAGTTCCATCATGCCTGTGCTAGCCAACGACTACGCAAGAACCAAATCCGAATGATTGAGGTTGCAGGGCAGCCGGTTACCGCGCACAACGCCAAAACTGCAGCCCTCACGGAACACTTTGTGCAGACCATAGGGGCCGCCGGAGAAGCTAACTGGGATTTTGCAATGGAACCTCTCTATGCAGCACACAAGCGAGTGGAGGCCAGAGCGCTTGTCGAACCATTCTCCAGTGCTGAAGCTCTTGTTGCAGTGCGGGGCATGAATTCAAATAGTGCCCTAGGCCCTGATGGGTTTGGACCCAGCTTCTACAAAGCAGCCTGGCCGACTGTCCAGGATCGGGTGATAGCGTTCCTCGAGGCATTCCACAACCAAACCGTCAACCTTGAGAGGATCAACCGCTCCTACATCGTGCTCATCCCCAAGACACCGGCTGCGGTGACTGTGACTGCGTTCAGACCAATCTGCCTTCAGAATTGCGACATCAAAATTGCTTCCAAAATCCTCACATCTCGCCTGGAGCGGGAGCTACACGAGCTCATTGACTTGGACCAGACAGGCTTCCTCCGCGGGCGATCCATTTCTGAAACCTTCATCTACGCCATGGAGCTGACTCAGTGCTGTTACAAAAGGAAAGCGCGGACTCTGGTGCTGAAATTGGACTTTGCCAAAGCATTCGACACTGTGATCTGGAGCAGCTTGCAGAAGATCATGCTTGCACGCGGCTTTCCTGAGAAGTGGTGCGCCTAGATCCACTGCATGCTCAGCACGTCCAAGTCCGCGGTCCTCGTTAATGGCACACCAGGGCCGTGGTTCACCTGCAGGGAAGGGCTGCGCCAAGGTGACCCACTGTCGCCCTACCTCTTTCTGCTCGTTGCCGATGTTCTGCAGCGCATGATCCAGCATGAATGTGGGATACGGCACCCGTTAGCAGCAGATCACCCCTGCCCGATGCTACAATATGCCGACGACACACTAATCCTTGTGAAGGCGGAACTCAGCTCAGTTCAGAGACTTAAGAATATCCGACTCCTTTGCAGCAGCCACGGGGCTAAAGATCAACTTCCACAAGAGCACTGTGGTGCCGATGCACGTCGAGGCAGACATCCTGCAACAATGTCGTGCCGTTCTAGGCTGCAGGGAGGAACAGTTCCCCCAATCATACCTGGGGCTGCCATTGTCACATGAAAAACTGAGATTAAGCTCCTTTGTCCCGATGATCAGTAGAGCTGACAAATACCTTGCAGGATGGAAAGCAGCACTACTAAACACAATGGGGAGAGCAGTGCTTGCTGACTCGGTGCTGGGAAGCTTACTGATCTATGCTATGGGTGCTCTGGAATTGACAAAAGGCACCTTGAAAGCCCTGGAGGGGAAGCGCCGAACATTTGTCTGGACGGGTGCTGAGCAGGCAAGTGGTGCAAAGTGCTTAGTGGCTTGGGAACAAGTCTGTCTGCCAAAGGAAAGTGGGGGGCTTGGCCTGAAAAACCTATCTGTCCAGAATCAGTGCATGCTACTTAAGCTCATCCACCGCCTCCACCACCCTGAAGCATCTTCCTGGGCACGTTGGGCACGGCAGCGCATCAACCTCGCCACTCTGACAGGTGACGTCCATGGAGCGCACTGGGATTCACTCCGAGAGCTTCTCCCCTTGTACCGTGCCATCACAATAGTGGATATCAAAGATGGGACTTCGACGTCTTTCTGGGACGATTCCTGGTTGCCAGAGGGACAGCTATCGGAGCTCCTACCAGCCTTGCACAGCCACGCGACCTCGCTACATGCCACCGTCAGCGACATCTTGAGTACTGGGATTGATCACCACATACAACGCCGCCAAACGCGAGCCGCAGTGCAGGAGAAAGCCCAACTATCAGCGATGATCGCCCACACTCACCTGACGGATGGAGACATGAGAAACTGCATTTTCCAGGGAACAGAAGGCAAGTTTCAAACGTCCTTGCTGTACAAAGCGCTGATGGCGGCAACTGCCCCGCCGAGCGACTTTGCCAAGATGGTTTGGAACAACTGTGCACCGCCAAGAGTCAAGTTCTTCATATGGCTGCTAGTCCAAAATCGGATTCAGAGCCGCAGCAACCTGCTCAAGAAATCTATCATCACAGATGCTACCTGCGCCTTGTGTCACAACTGCGACGAGTCCGCTGACCACCTCATCTTCACTTGCCCCGTGGCGGCAAGCTTGTGGCAACACGTGGGCATCGAAAGGAACAGCAGCACCACTGTCAGCAACCTGGGCGCGCTGCAACGGCCAAATGCAATACCAGAAACGCATTTTTCAGTCTTCATCTTCCTGTGCTGTTGGAACATATGGAAGCACAGGAATCGGGTGGTTTTTTACGCAGCAGAACCGTCGCTGCAATCTTTACTACGCAATTGCCATGAAGAAGCACGGGTGTGGGCATGGAGAATGCCAAGAACTGACACAACAATAGTTGAGATCTGGTGTTCACGTCTATCTCCAATGTAATAAAGTCTGTTTATTTTTTGTACCCCCTGAAACCACTATCTGCTGCTATATCTGGCTAGTTGAGAGCCGAAATCAATGAAATATCAGGTGGGGAGCCTCCCCCCCGACCATCAAAAAAAAATCCAAGGCGGGGGTTTTCTTTTTGGGGGGATTGTTAGACATTCGGACGAGGGAATGTGGAAGGAAGGGCCCTTACCATCCTGCGTGACGAGCGGGTAATCGGAGGCGGAGAGGTTGATGAACCAGTCCCAGTCGGAGCCGCCGGCGCCTGCGTGGCCCCACAGGAAGGCGGCGGCGGCGTGGAGCGTGTTGGCGACCATGGTGGGCCCGCGGTAGGTGATGAGGTTGGCGCGGTCGACGACGCGGACGTTGGCCGCGGAGGCGAGGACCGGGTGGGCGGCGAGGCCGGCGGCGAGGTCCCTCCGGTCGGAGTCGGGGGCCTCGGCATCGAGGTGCAGGATGTAGCGGTTCCTGGGGTGGTAGAGCGCGAGGAGGACGCGGCGGAGAGCGGAGGCGTCCCCGGCGGAGCCGGAGATGAGGAAGGCGATGCGGGGGAGCTCGGCGCCGGCGGGGGACGGCGGGGTGGGGGCGAGCTTGTGCTCGACGAAGAGGGCGCCGGCGGCCGAGGAGGACGAGGAGGGGAGGGGGAGGGGGAAGGTGGTGAGTGCGACGAGGAGGAGGAGCGAGAGCGCGGAGCCGACGGCCAGGGGGAGCAGCCAGCGGCGGTCGACGGCGGCGTGGAGGGACTGGGGGATGAGGGGCTTCATCGCCGGCGGTGGATGTGGGTGTGGGCCCCAGCGGGCAGCGACTCAGGAGAAGAGCCCAGGCGGCAGCCACCGGGGGTACTTTGCTTTAGTAGTGGGGCAGCGGCGGGGGTGGTTGACCTGCAACGTATTTTGTTTTAATTTATTTTTTTGCCGGCAAGGCTAAAGCATCGCCAGCCCAGTTTCTCAAATGAAATCCCTATTTCTCTATTTGGGAGGTGGCCTGCAAATTTTGAGAGCTCAAATATAAGCCTAACTCCAGCGGGCCGGCCTGCAAATGCCTCACCCAGCCAGCTCCTCTCAAGATTGTCCGCCGCCAGCTTCGCCTGCCGCGTCGCCATCCAACTCTGCCGCCTGCTCCGTCCACGCCGCCGATTGCCAGCGGCCGCTGCGCATCGTGATCTTCCCGTGGCTGGCGTTCGGGCACCTGCTCCCGTAACTGGAGCTCGCCGAGCGCCTGGCGTCGCGCGGCCACTGCGTGCCCTTAGTCTCCACGCCAGGCAACGTAGCCCGCCTCCCACCGCGGCGCCGCGCGTCGACCTCATGGCGCTGCCGCTCCCGCGCGTAGAGGGGCTCCCCGACGGCGCCGAGTCCACCAACAGCATCCCCCACGACAAGTTCGCGCTCCTCTTCGAGGCCTTCGACGGCGTGCAGCAAGAAGGTGAATCCTCTTTCTCCATGGCTGCTTATACTTGTGGTTGCTTATACTTGTGCTTTATCTATGGTGCTCTGAAGTTGAAAACTTGTAGGAAGAAGTCCATATTACACCCCTTATCTCTTATGGAAGTTCAACTTTCAACCCCAATATCTGAAACAGCCTACTTTTCACCCTCCAAGTCCCAAAACCGTGCAGCAGTACCCCTTGCCCCTCCCGACCCTGGTTTTCTGCCATGCTGGCCTTCCAGCTCAGCAAGACGGCGTCCACGGCAGCGCTCCCCTCGACTTCAAAGGCACAGCACCCGTTCAGTCTCTGTGTCGCCTTCTTCCTCCCCAATCTCATGCGGCTTGAACCCTAGGCGTGGTGTGCAGAGGGAGATGGCGAGCTCTAGCAGCGTGAGGTCTTCCCATTCAAGTGCGCCATCATCCCGCAGTGCCGGAGAAGACAATCTCTCTAGCAGCGTGAGGTCTTCCCATTCAAGTTGCTGGATTAAAGACCTCAAGACGTCATCCACAACTACTGTTATCACCTAAGGGGCCTCAATCCTTCAACAAGACCCAGTGATATTATCTAGGAACTCATATTCTATTTTCTATGGGACGGGAGAGGAAGAGAGATTGTCTTCTCCGGCGCTGCGGGATGATGGCGCACTTGAATGGGAAGACCTCACGCTGCTAGAGCTCGCCATCTCCCTCTGCACACCACGCCTAGGGTTCCAGCCGCATGAGATTGGGGAGGAAGAAGGCGACACAGAGACTGAACGGGTGCTGTGCCTTTGAAGTCGAGGGGAGCGCTGCCGTGGACGCCATCTTGCTGAGCTGGAAGGCCAGCGTGGCAGAAACCAGGGTCGAGAGGGGCAAGGGGTACTGCTGCACGGTTTTGGGACTTGGAGGGTGAAAATTAGGCTGTTTCAGAGATTGGGGTTGAAAGTTGGACTTCCATAAGAGATAAGGGGTGTAATATGGACTTCTTCCAAACTTGTAAGATCATGACAAATTCTTGAAATCGTAATTTTAGTGGCTTAGTTATTCCATAAATGTGTAACCGGCATGTACTACTCTCGCTAAAATCATTTTTTGTATAAGTGAAAGTGAAATTCATTCCTTTCTGAAAGCATACATACCCTGTTCAGAGTTAACTGTGAGGGTGCTTCCATTGCATATTTCCTTCTTGGCATAAGCTCAAGCTCTTGTTCCTTTTTCTAGTAATGAAATGTGAGCAGCTGATGCACTTCTAAATTTAACCGGAGTTTGTTATTTTCTTGCATTGTTGTGTTTGGAGAATTGCAAACATTGTGCAATAAATATGTGCGCAGAGACGAATTATTAAGACTACTATTTCATTAGAGCAAAATTAGCAAGATATTCTGTTTGGGACGGAAGCAAGAAGTGTTTGTTATGTGGAAATCAAAATTTCTGGTATATATATCCTTATATGTTTTTTTTGTTGCTATGGCAGATGTCAAGGTTTGGTAGTCGAGCTCTTCGGCGGTGGGATGACGAGGATGAATATGATGTTGACGATCTATTGATCATTGCCGGTCTTCTTGAGGGCTCGAAGAGAAACAAGCGGAAGAAAAAGTTCCGTGGATCATTGCCGAGTCGCCACAATGTGCCAAGGGACATTCTGGGAGGTCACCAGCGCATCTACCTGGACTACTTCGCTGACCAGTGTGTATACAATGAGAAACATTTCAGAAGGAGGTTTCAGATGTCCAAGTCTCTCTTTCTACGGATAGTCGCTGCAATTGAGGCGCATGACGACTACTTCCGTCAGAAGCCTGATGCCGTTGGAAGTCTTGGTGCCTCTGCATTACAGAAGGTCATTGCTGCCTTTCGGATGCTGGCCTACGGTATTCCAGCTGACTTCCTGGATGACTATGTGAGGTTGGGAGAGAGCACCATCATCGAGTGTTTGAAACGTTTTGTGAAAGCTGTTGTCGAAGTCTTTGGTGAAGAATACTCGAGGGCCCCCAATGCCCAGGACATATCCAGGTTGCTGGCAATTAATAATGCAAGAGGGTTCCCAGGAATGCTTGGTTCAATTGATTGCATGCACTGGTAATGGGAAATGTGCCCAACGGCTTGGAGAGAGAGATGAGGAAGAGGATTTCAACTACCACCAAGAGCCCCACGGTATCCCGGTGTTGAGACCTGCGGACTACGAACGTCGTGATCCTCTTGTGCTGGAGGAGTTCCTGAAGATACACGACGAGATTGAGGATAGGTCGACACATGAGAGACTTCGTGATGACCTTGTAGAGCATTTATGGGCTATTCATAGTTCTAGCTAGTTTTATTATTCATACTTCAATAAAATCAAGAAAAAATTTCATGGATCGTTGCCGGTCCTCTTGATCATGCTTATTCAGTTATCAACTAGTCAGATTTGTATGTCGAAACATGATGGCCATCAGTTCAGTTTCATACTTGGTCTGTGTCCTGGGTTATGTTGTTTATCTGCCTGTAAAATAGATGGTTGAGACTCTTCTCTTAATCTCAATATCTGACCAATATGTTCATATATCAGGTCTAATTTCCCTCCCAGTGTGTATCATTGCTACTTCTGCAACTCTGTTTCATTGCTACTTCAGCTACTTCTGAAAGTGTACAGGAGCTGAAAGTGTATATCTCTATTTCTGTTTCTGAAAGTGTACAGGAGCTGATAGTGTACCTGCAAGAAGCAGGTTGTGATATACTTTTGGTCTTCTTAACTGAATGCAGAGAAAGTATTCTAGACACCTTCTGGATCGGTTGTTGAGCTGCTCACCAGCTTGAGAGTTTCAGAAACAGAGTTGTAAACCATGTACTCCCTTAAATTCTGAAAGTATACTCCTACATTACAAGAGCAGATGTAAACCATGTACTGTCTACAACTCTATCTATGAATGAAGCTTTTCATGATTTCTACTGTGGATTTGTCAGCAAGCTTCCTGTATTTGTATTTTGTACAAAGAATAGATCAAAAATTGATCTGTGAGCTGTGATAAAATAAGCAGCTTATCTGCAGGTGAATTCCAGATAAGCAGCTTACCACCTTGACCTGACAGTGCGCATGTAAAGTTACCACCTTGATCTGTGATGAACCACTAATCCAGAGAGCATGCTTCTGTTCAGTTACTCAAGGTCCAAAACCACTAATCCAGAACCAAATATACCAAAAGTTCATTTTCAGAACTTGATGAGAATTCAAAACTTCATTTTCACATGATATAATCAAAGTTCAGGTTTACAGCTCAGTTTAGCTGTGAACCTGAACATATTCAACAGTAGCTCCCAGACTGATATATAAACATGGAACTGATATATATATGGTATTCAACAGTTTAGCTCCCAAATTATTCAGAACTGATATATATATATATATATATGATTCAGTAAGCAAGCATCAAATAGTACATAGATAATCCAGAAGCTATTTTAATCAATGTTCGACAAGGCGTTGTTCCGTGGCCGCCTAGGCGCGCCTAGTCGCTGGGCGGAGGGGTCCCGCCTCGCCTAGGGGGTAGGCGGTACCCTAGGTGGTGCGGACGTCGGGCGGCGCTGGGGAGGAGGGGAAATCAGGTGACAGAGGCGCAGGTGGAGGCGGAGACATCCGGCGGTGGCGGCGGAGGTGGAGGTGCAGAGGTCGGGCGGCGACGGAAGAGGCGGATGCGGAGTACCCAGCCCGGATCTGCTTCCGCCGCCCGCCGGAACCTCGATCTGCTCCTTCGTTGCCCGGATCTGCTTCCGCCGCCCGCCGGGACCTCGAGCTGCTCCGTTGCCCGGCCGCGGCGAGCTCGGGCTCCTCCCTCCCCACGATAAGCCTGTGACCCTACCTGCTTCCTCTGCTCTAGCCTCCTTCCTCCTCTGCTCTGGTTCCGCCTCCTCCCTCTCCTCCTTCCTCCTCTGCTCTGGTTTCGCCTCCTCCCTCTGCTCTGGTTTCGCCTCCTCCCTCTGCTCTAGCCTCCTCCCTCGCCTGCTCTGGTTCTCAAGCTCGCCCGCCTAGGGAATGCTTAGAAAATGCCTAGGCGACCCTAGGCGCGCTTAGGCGCTAGGCGGAAGGTGACCGCCTAGATACCGCATAACGCCTAGCTGAACATTGATTTTAATACACAAATAGCACAAATCCACTGTGCTAGAGCAGGAGGCACAATCTGCAATTGTAATGAATTTCATTGGAATGCAAATGGCTCTGCTGTGAAAACAGAACACAATGGGCAAAAATACTGAATTTGATCTCATTCTCATACATAAATTAGCCTACACTACGCTCTCCCCGCTGTCGCCCACACTAGCACCGGCGCTATCAACTACAGCAACACTCCTTTGCTATTTGAGCTCTCTTCGCCAAGACATACGCCCTTGGATGAGCGTCCATGGTAGTCATGTCACAGAACATGATCTTCTGTTCATGCTCCCACTGCAGCCGCCGCTCCTCCATGACCATATCTTTGTCCCATCGTTCTTTCTTCATCTTATGTTCCTCGGCCTTCATTACCATCAAATTTTGCATCATATCCTTGTACTCGTCATCTCCTTCTTTTTTTTCAGCTTGTCTTTGGATTCCTTTCTACCCGGAGGTCGGGCTTTCTTGGAAGGAGGGCCTTGGCTGGCCTCTTGCTGTTCTTCTCCCTCTGGTGCAGCGTCTTGCTTTCTACTCGGCATCTTGTTGAGTAACAGTGATGCGAACTTCTCGCAATGTCTCACCTTGAGCCAACAATGGACGAGTTGGAAACTTTTTCCATTTGAAGCTCTAGCATACCTTGCTTGAGCTTCAATCATCTGCAATAACAGAGATATAGCAGCTGGGATTACGGCAATAGAAGGAATATATATATAAAGCAAGGACAAGATATAGCAGCAGCAACAGAGATCATGTACATGTTCTTGGTACGGGACGCCGCTGGGATTACGGCGCTCGATCTGTTCATAGCATGCTTGGAACAGCATGCAGTCCTTCAGTATGATCCCCATTCGATGCTCGAGAGAATTGGCAGACCTATTGGAATCAAAGTCTGTTCTGGTGGAAATCATCAGCAATCCTATTCCAATAAGTTTTTGATGGCTGCTCATTACCGATGATGGGGTCATTGCTGATATTCATCCAAGATGTGCAAAGCTGGATATCTTCACATTGAATGTAGCCGCTGCCTCGCCTTGATACTCCTTTCCCGCCACTACTTGGAGTGGGATCCGACGCCATCAGTAATTCCACTGCAGCATCGTCGTCTAGTGTCATCATGTTTGTGAAAGATTGGGAGGTAGAAGCCCTTGGGTCCTGCATAAGAGAAAATGTCAGAACCATACATTGTTCTAACTTAGACACAATCCAGAAGTACACATTTGTGAACAGAGGAAGCCCTCAGGAGGATGCAAGACACAAGCCAAGTACTGTACCATCTTGAACAGAGGAATGCAAGACACAATCCAAAAGACAACAGATACCAAATTCAGCCAAAGATATGTTGCAGACAGTATTCACGTCCTCTCAAGAATGCATAAAAGGCAAAGAATCAGTGCCATGGGGGTCTGAAGAATGCATAAAAGGCAAACAATCATGGACAACTTACAATAAAACATGTTTACTCGTGAATTCCAAATTTGTTAGATCCATGGTTTTCCACAAGAATGCTTGATTGTTTTTGAGAGGCTCCAGTCATTCTTAAAAAGTAAAAGGCCAATCCTTTAATTATCTTTAGCATGTTCTCAGAAAAAAAATCAGAATGAGAAATGTTCAACACAACCCAGTTTCTTCAGGAATCAATCTTATATTCCATATGTGTTCTGATGATCTGATCTACAGTTTATCTCTTTCTGGTATGAAAATGGATATCTGTATCAGCAAATTTTTGAATTTCATGAAACTTGTAAACAACGGTTTGAGTCAACTTTATAGTATTTCATGAATGCTGTGAAGCAGCTTATACTTAAGCACAAGAAACTGATACTACTCTAGATTTTAATAGGGTTGGCCATGTTCTCTTAGGAGCAAGGATCTCACAGGGAGACCACAAAAGAGACGATGACAGAACAACTAAAGATGACTCTGAAGTGAACATAAGAAATAGAATAAGTTCAGAAGTTATTAGACATATTGAAAAGTGCTAAACTTGAGGTAAACAAACAAACCGTGCAAAAGATAAAGTTAAGGGATTGACTGATATGGCTTGGTTTTTTTACAGATAAAATCTCTTTGGACCTAAAGATCACTGATATGGCTTGGTTTTTTAACAGAAGCTCCTACATATGAACAGCTCTAAGAAACTCCTAAACACAATCCATTACGAAGCAAGGTTCAAAAAACATTGACAAGCAATATTCAGAAAACATTCACTGCCTACTTGATGATGTGCAAGAAGCAAGGCAGAGTAAACATTGACTTACATTTGCAGAGAAATCAGGCGTCCAGTCAACTATTGGGGTGGATCTGAAGTCATCGTCCGCGGCCTCGTACATGAGAACTAGCGATGATGCCGTGCTGCGGGCATCAAAGATGGCGGCGGTGGAGAATGGTGGTGAAGCACCTTGAGGCTCCGTGAAGGTGGATGTCTGACGGCCGCGTGGAGGAACGAGCACATCGTTGGGGAGCTGACAAGGTAGGCCGCCGGCGGGAGATGGCAGATCTTGCCGACGAGGAAGGCCGGCAGCGGGAGGATTTGCGGTACGACGGGGATGCGGTGCGACGAACGGACGATGTCGCGTCTTCTCTGGGGGAGCCGTCGTCAGACAGGGAGGCCGCCTGCCGCCGAAGATGGCGCGGGACGCTTGCGTGGATCTTTCCATGGAGAAGATGGAGGGGCGACGACGACGGCGCGGTGGGAGACGGCGATGGCGGCGGGCGGCGGCGGGCGGAGACGGCGCGGTGCTGGGCGCAGCGGGCGGCGCCTCGTGCTAGGGCCGGCGGGGCGGCGCAAAAGGAAAGGAAATGGGAGGCCTCTATTTCCAAGGGCTTGTGCCTTCAATTTGGAGGCCCATGCAAAATGGGAGCCCAAATAGGGCCTCCACTGGAGTTGGGTTTTAGCCCAAAACTCCTAAAAAATGGGACGGGGGCCTGTTTAGGGACTTGGGCTAGAGATGCTCTAACTTTTTTCTTTTTTATTTATGAAAGCCAATACTGTGTACTGTATTTAGTAGAGACACGTGGCTCCATTAGAACAAGCTTGATGATGCTGGGCCATTAGCCAACCAAACAAACATCCCAATTCGGCCATTCCCCAATATGAATGGGCTTTTCTTTAAGTTATTTCCTTCCAAAATACTACCAACCACTACTATTTTATTTACTGTCTTTTTATTTATTAGAACAATATTTCATTTACTCTATTTTTTCGAGAAAAAATATTTACTCTCGTTGAAACTTTGAGGAACTTGTTTGTTAGAGAGATAATATGTGGGCCGTTGCCCATCTTGAGAAAGAAGAAGCTGCACAGAACAGGGTTCAGTTTTCAGAAAAAGAGAGTGAGATTTGGCATATGCATCTTGTTAGCTTGATCCACCACACCACATGTTTCTGACTGCCGAGTGGAAACAAATCCAAAGAGCAGTGCCAGGAGGAGCCGCAGGCCATGGACGCGTGCAGGGACTACCTGAAGCATCAGTGCACGGCGTCGTCGATGCCCATCACCTGAAGCAAGCAGCTGGAGCAGATGCCACCGAGCTGCAGGTGCAGGGCGATCAGAAGCACGGGCCGCCAGGAGCTGCAGGGCGGCCTGCCGGGCTCCGATCACAATCAAATGATGAGCAAGGTCATGGAGATGGCAAAGACCCTGCCCTCCATCTGCAACACCATGGACCCAAGCAGCTACTGCAACATCGCCACCACCGGCAGCTGCTGCTACTAGTACTTGTTACATGTATGTAATGTACTACATACACATGTTCCAGCAATCACCCTATACTATATATAACATAATATGAATAAAGTTTCACCCTCACTCTGTTTTCTTCCTTGCAAACAATAACTGAATATGTACTTATACCACGAAAGACCCTGCTTGAGTAACCTGCAGGTTCAGGCCAATCCCTTAATTGCATGCTATGTACTAGCATATCACAGCGGATCTCTAGCTGAAACATTCTTATTTCGGTTTCTTCGTAAAGTATGGAGCGTATCATCATCCATCCTTGCACATGACTGACTCAGAGAAGGATCCTATCTTATCAAGACCCAAAACATAATAACAGACAGCAAAAGCATTCCCATCTGATTGCTCAGTGCCATGGCTGCTGGCGCCTTTGATGAAGAACCAGGAGGCGTTCTCCCGCTGTTCGTCGCAGGTTTCTCTGTTGGGCAGGTATAGCTGCAGAGGCTGGGCCTGACGACTCGGTAGACACCTTTGCTCGTCAGCAAAAAGATGTCCTTACTATTGTCCTCGCCAAAGGAGTATATGTAGCCAAGAGACGGGAGAGAGCTCCCAGCAGCTGTCTCACAGGCGATCGGAGAATCCTTGGAGCAGCTGAAGGGAATCAGAGTGGAGGTGTAGTTCCCGCTGCTCTCCGGGGCCTCTGTGCCGGTCCACATGGCCGAAGCGTACAGGTCGGCGTACAAGTACCTGAAAATACGTTAACAGATATACACCTTACACCTGAAATTCCAACAATTCAGAGCTGCAGTGCATAAAAGGAGTTCCAAATGAACATGTACAGGAGGTGTCGAGCTAGTAATATCGAGTGATCGATGATGATACCTTCCATACAAGCAGGGATCAGCAGACCCTCTATAGACATAACCTCCCATGATCGATGCGGATCCGATGTTCTTATTCACATCAGAGTGACTGTAACCCATGATAGGTGGGATGGCGTTTATGGAGTCAAGTGATGTGTTGCCTCCTGGTGCCCATGGTGGATGGTAAACAAGAGGACCCTCAAGCGCACGCCATCCGTAGTTCCCACCTTTGGAGATCAAATCCACTTCTTCATATTGATCCTACAGGGTTAAGGTACAAACACAAATTAAGTGTTGTTTGCATACAAAGTACACACATTCATTTCCTCAACGATGACTAAAAGCAAAACATGGAATACTAAGTCTGAGCACACATGGCTATCTAACGAAAGAAGCAACCCAAATTAGCAGCTGGGAAATTAAACATTGACTACGTATGGTCATGCATAGTACCTGCCCAACATCTCCACAGTAGAAGTAGGATGGCTTCTCAGAATCAAAACTGCACCTCCACGGGTTTCTAAGACCCAGTGCCCAAATTTCTGGTTGTAACTCGCTACCATCAGCATACGGGTTATCTTTTGGAATAGAATAATTTCCCCACAAACTCGTGTTACTGATTTCACTTGCTCCTTAAAAATGAAACAGAAAAAAAAACAGAAAGCTTTAGGAACAAAAATTGACAGATCATGTGCATGATGCAGCTCTCCATACCAATATACAAGAAAAAAAAAACTTTGTGCGAAAGAATGCAAAAGAAACCAGTTAGCCATACTTTTATAAGCTGATGAATTGAATTGCTTATATCAGTTCTATAAGTGACAAGTGCCTCCAAGATTTTATAGCCTCAACCTTCCACCTAGTTCAGTATAAAAATGGCAGCTAATAATGCTGCCAAATCAGAAGATCATAGTCTCATCCAGTCATCATCTAGTATCTTTGACTAATCCGTTCTCAGGACAGGAAAGATATAAAAGATGTGTCTAATATTTTGCTAACTTAAGTAGCTCATACTAAGGGCCAAAATTAGATGCATCATTGGAATAGTCTCATATTCTCACTGGAGGTGGTGGTTGATGCCATTTCGTCCTTTGGTACTGATGCCAAAGTTTTCATGTAAACTAACTAAGAGGAAATGCAAGAGCAGTTTATGGAGACATAACCGTGGAAGCTGAAGCGACTAAAGGAAAGTGATAAAGGTTGGAATGCTGATTCGAGTAAAGAAACAAAGAGTAGCAGTTTAAATAAGTAGACAAATGGCATCAAGGCTCAAAGACTTACTCGGCGTACTGTCAATGTCAAGCCTCATGATTTTTCCCAAGAGTGACTTCTTGTTCTGAGCGAAATTAAAAGGATCTCCCTTTCCTCCACCATCCCCCATCATGAGGTAGAGGTAGCCATCAGGTCCAAAAAGTACCTGGCCTCCATGTTGTGATGTATAAGGCAGCCCCATAGTAAAAATCCTTCTAACCTCAGATGGATCAGCAGATGTAGCCTAACATAAAATGTTTAAAGAGGAATGTGTCATGTGTGTGGATGAGGTTCAGGGAATACCAAGACAAGACTTGAATGGAAGAGCATGTTGAGATGAGCAAACCTCGGAAACGTTTGCCGAGGAACCTTTTGCTGAATATTCTGAAATCACCACTTGATACTGGCATGGCTGAGCACCATTGTCGGTACCTAGCTTCGTGGGATCACAGCCCACATCAGAATTGCATGAGCATCTTCCCGTACAGCTGGGTGACTTTGTTCTATCGCAGTTGTAAGATGCAAAGAAACGGCCATTGGTTGCAAAGTCAGGATGGAACGCCATACCCATGAGTCCAAATGCTGAATCAAAGTGCACCTGATCAGTCAGATCAACGAATGGGCTAGCTTCTTCGAATTGTAGAGTGCCCCCGGATCCTTGATCAGGGACAGTTGCCAGCCATATCTTCCCAGCTTGGCTGCCCAAGAAGACCCTATTGGATCCATCAGGGTGAGGAGCCATGTTAAGGTAGGATCCATCACCAATCCTCTCCAGGCATATCCCTTTAGGAGAGGGCGAAGGCTGGGTGGCGTTGAATGAAACCGTGTCGCCACTGAAGCATACAGACTGATCATTGGGTGCACCACCAAACGAGGTACAGAAGTCACTTTCGGATTGCCAGGCATCAGTCAGCTTCGACGGTGATGAGGTCGGAGGCGGTGCACTGCCTTGCAGGGGTGGTTGAAAGGGAGAGTTCGTTATTTTGACATCCTTGCAAGTTTCCCAGACATGTTTGCAGTAGTCCTGATCCTGAGTGGTTTCCTTGGACTGGGCAGAAGTTGCTGAGGAGGTGGAGTTGCAGAGGAAGGGAATTGTCCGAATCTTTGGCCCAGCATCAAACAAATCAGCAGAATATGGGCTGCATTTCTGAAATTGGAGTCACTCAATTCAGTGTATTGACATCTAAATTTCAGTCCTTTGAGTGAGACATCTAAATTTCAGGTCAGATGGTATTGGCAACCAAATTCAGTTATTCCTACTTGAAAAGATGCAACGATTGTTACAAATTAGAATTTGTACAGTATTCTCAGGTAGTTTTGTTCTTCATATTGTAGAATTGCATTTTGCACTCAGCAAAGTAAGCATGCGAATTTCTAAGCTTTTTTTGAAGTGCATATGGCATTTCCACAGTAAATACTATTCTGCTACTAGTGGAGTGATGTATCAGACTATCAGTTAAAGCAAAGGTTCAATCTATATGCGAAGGGAAATAACAACAAGGAGCGAAGTAACAAATCCAACTGAACTGAAACCATACCAATAAAAAGAAGAGGAAGAAGAGGAAGCACGTGTTGTGTACTTGTGTGATAATGTTAAAAGTAAAAAAGTAAAAAGGAGGAGGGATGGTCGCTTATTACAGCGCAGAGGATTGACTTGAGGACGGCGGCGCAGGCGGCGTCGGAGACGTTCATGGCGTCGAACTGGGTGCTGAGCGCGGCGTCGGCGGCGGCATCGCAGCAGCTGCTACTGCTTGTGCTGCCGGAGGAGGAGCAGAACTTGAGCGTGGTGTTGAGCAGCACCGGCGCCCCTGCATGTATGCAATCCATGGTTGAGCTGAGCACTGAGCAGGCGAAGAAGAAGAAGAAGACGAAGAAGCAGCACAGCAGGGGTGGGAAGTGCGTGAACTGACTCGCGTCGGTGCATAGCGGAAAGGCGATGGAGGCAGGGAGGAGGAGGCTCAGCAGGAGTGCGCAGATGCCCGCGGCGCCGGGCCGCATCTCGATCGACCGCCGGCCGGCCGCGCCGGGGTAGAAGACGGAAGAGTAATCTGGATCGATCTTAACTTCTTGCAGAGCAGCAGCAGCAGCAGCAGCAGAGAAGTTGCTCCAGTGTGCAGTAAGTTGCAGACAAGACTGACACTGACAGGCTGCAGTGCCCCTCTTCTCTGGGTTGGATTGCAACTCAACAATTGGATCGATAGACAGACGAAGACGAGAGCATTTGCGGCATTTCTACAATTCTACTACTACCACTAGTATGTATATGTCAACTTGTCAAGTTGGGGGCTGGCTCGTTTGGGTTGGTTGGTTGGTAGAACGCACGCAGCACCACCACACCAGTACTAGCTAGAAAGGTTGGAGATGGTTGGCTAGATCAACACTTGCATTTTTTTTAATCACTTGAATAAACTAATAATATTGGGAAAAATATGCTCCGGCAGTACTCTAAAATCTCTTCCATTTCTATCATGATATTTCACCTTGACTCCCCTCAAATAAAGAGAGAATTTTGGCTGTTCCAATATATTAGTTTGTATTGGGATGAGATTATTGGAGAACCGTAAAAGTATCTCTCATAATAATTTAAGAAAGTGGTATTGGACATCTTAATACTATTTTATTGGGAGATGTTTTTAGGGGACAGCTCCCATTTTCTGCACTAACTTTAGTGTTCATCCATTACTCATACCGTCACACAATTACTAATTGGACTTTGTTTCAACGACTTTCAATTTGGGTAGATTTTTTACTCTAGCTAGCTAGGGTCCTCATTTTCTCAACCCGTACTAGTATATACGTTGATGTCATGTTAGAATTTATTTTTTTTTTAGAAAAAAAAAACAACCGTGGCTGCCGTGCAAATAAGCGAGACAAATTGTCAGTGTTGTGACAATGAAAGATACGGATCGGATGCCGTTGACAAATTGAGAGGCGCAAAATGGTGATGGGGGGTTAGTTGGTTGAAACTCAATGCATGTCATGCATGTCTATGATGATGTTCCTCGTTACTACCAGCTAGCAGTTGGCCAAGTTGACATGCATTTTCTCTATCTTGATTTTGATTCTATATGAGAGCTGATTCTCTAATAGAAGTGATTCTATTCGATTCTCTAGCATAAACTCCTAAATTCAAGATGGAGAATCACTTTACAGAATCAGAAAGTAGCTATTTTTTAGCTCCCAGACTCTTAGTTTATTTCACAGAATCAGAGGAGAATCATTTCTCTCTAAAAATCTGTTTGGCAGAGATCCTGCTGGATTCAGCAAAGAATCAACTCTACAGCTCTGCCAAACGCACCTCATTCTCAAGCATCACATGCACGGTCATTGCTGTAGCTGACAATAATTTGAGCGAGCAGTCAGTTTAACGTCAGAGAGCTCCAGCTTTGGGATTCTCGCGGCCGCTGAATTAATTAATTAATTAATTAAATAGAAAAGGTTGTAGAATGCTGGCTCCGTGCCCGATCCCATCCAAATCCTGTTAACATTGACTCTAGGGGTATGGCGCGGATCGGCCAGCCAAGTCATGCCAACTACAACTGCATGCGGCGCGCTCATCACCATCAGCTACTTTATTTTCGAGTCAAAGAAGAGCAGCTGATGAAGCAGATTCGCAGACCAGCTGCCCTACCGGCTACCACTAACAGAGTAACAAGCACCAGCACTGACCTGTGACCATGACCAAGGATAAGATCAACACTTGGATCTCCTTCCTGTCCAACAGCCGGCCCAACGCTTGTCGTCGTTCCTCACTCTTCTTCTCTTTTCTTGATGTATATATAGATACTAAACAGGCTGTGTTCAGTAGACTATTGATTTTTTTTAGGGGTAGTAGACTATTGATGTGTGATCAGGCGAAGGGAATAAGCACGGCCCAACTTGAAAGCCCAAGCCTCTACGCTCAACCTCTCAAACTGGGCCGTAATCACTGGATTGACCCACCAATTTGGCCTTGTTTATATACATGACACACCTCTCTTTCTCAAACACACACGCACACCTGTCCGGGATTTTCCTTCAAGAGCCCCAAGCGTCTATGGACCACAATGGGATGACGTGCTCGTCAGTTTGCACTCAACAGGCACGTGTGTGTATATAGCAATGTACAAATTAGCCCGCTATAGCTCGCTATTAACTTTCTAGGAGATCTACCGCTACACTATATAATATTTGTCCGCTATGTCCGCTAGAGGGGTTTTTACAGGATTTAGTGGTAATAAATACCCACTATGCCCGCTAAAGATGTAGTCAAAAGAAATAAAAAATCAATATAACTAGGGTGGACCATAGAAAAAGCAGCATGGGCAGTCAAGAGATGTGCTGAGTCTATTTTAAAGAGTTAGACCAATGATGCTTCTAATTTTATGGTAATTATTGATTATTTTATTATTCCGGTAAATGATTTATCTTCTGCTATAGCTCTTTTAGCTTTTTGGAAAAGGTTCCGCTAAATAACTTAGTCCGCTATTTCTTACATTGGTATATAGGCTCTAGTTTCTAGTTAGATAGATATGGAGTGTGTGTGGTGTGAGTTCAGATACTACAGCTTGTGTACCTAGAATGAGACTTTCAAAAAAATACACGCGTGCACACATCTCTTACATTTTTTATATATAAATCTCATGGGCGTTCTTTTTGACTCTCTAGAAATATGCCTCTAAGAGCATCTACAGCCCACCTCCTATTTGGGCCCCTACTCTATTTATTTAAAGTTTAGGAGAAATTTTAACTCCAGCAGAGCCTCCAAATGGGCTCTCAATCAGGCCCCTGTAGGGCCCGATCCGTATCCCCGCCCCGAAGCACCACAGCCCCGCAAACCCGATGCCCCCCGTGCGCCGCAACCCTGACGCCCCGACGCCGCCCCGCCGGCGCGCCGCGCGTGGTTCCGGGCATCATCCATCGGCGTCGGGCTTCAAGCAACATCCATCAGCAAGCTGAGGGGCAACATCCATTGGCGAACCCGGCCGACGAGGACGAGGACGACAGTGTGGCGCCCCGACACCTCCCCGCCCCGCCGGCGCGCCTGCTGCCACCCCGCCGCCCTCGGCCCTGCACGGCTCACTGCCCCATCCCGCCGACGCGCCGGCCGCCACCCCGCCGCCCTCGGCCCTGCACGGCTCCACCCCGTCGCCCTCGCCCCGTCGCCTCCCCGTGCCGCCGCCTGCGGCCCCTCCACCCCGCCGCAGCATGGAGCAGCCGCCGCCTCGTCCACAGAAGGTACGGCCAGCGCCGCCTCCACCACCCCTCCATCTTGCCGACATGGAGCAGAGGCCTTCCGGATCTCATGGAGGCACCTCTGGCGGCGTGCGCCCTCCACTGCCAACGGCGGGTACTCCGGCGAAGACCCGTCGTCGAACCTTCTTCACGCCGGTCCCTACTACCAATCCTTCCATCTCTGGCCTTCCTCGTCGCCAAGAAGTGCCCAACTCCGGCTTTCCTCGTCGCCAAGAAGTGCCCAACTCCGTCCTGCCTCGCCGCAAGAACTGCCCTATCCTGGTGGTGCTCCTCAACACAACCCTCTCACGGCGACCTTCACAGAACCTGCTTCACCACCACTCGGTGCCACCACCTGCTGGGACACCCGCAGCACGTCATCATCCCCAGCAGTGATGGAATACGATGCCGCCGACACCTCGAAGCCGATCTTTGATTCGACACTAGACTGCTCGGCAGATGTATGTATTTTTGAGCTATTGATGTCATTGAGGTTATCACTAACTCCATTTTGTTACATCTAATGGGCATTGAATTCCTGCATTTAGAAAATATTGAGTCCCTGGCTTAGTGTCTTAGTCAAGCCCTGGACCTTCTTGATGATAGAAAAGGTTTCTCTCAATTTTTATATGTATTTCAAATTCTCATATTTAAAATTTTAGACAAAATATATTGTTCTTTAAAACTGAAAGAGAAGTGGATGTCTACTGGTCACCTGGATACAAAGAATAGGAAAGTCTTTCTTCTTTGTTTCATGTTTCAGCATCAGTATTGTACATTGTTTTATTAGACAGCTCAGCTAGTATAGCCGTATAAGGTTGATTTCCATTGCACACCATCTCAGTGTTGTAACGGTATACAAATGCACCTTTGGGAAGAAGGCTTACGGCTTATTCTGTTTATGGATATGGAATTAACTATTCCTTTCTCTGCATAGATTAAATGGCCTGCAACTACCCTGCACACTCTCAAGCAGTGGTAGCATTGTCTCTTGTGTTTCAATGTTGCAAATAAATCTTTTCTGTTTTTTACTGTTGCAAATAGATATATGAAATAATATCTGAATAACATGTCTCTTGTGGTTTGCAGGATCCAAGGGGCTCAAATTCACATTACTACACAGATCTTATGACCCAGGATGTGGATGGCGATTTGGAACTTTCGATGCGGCCAGAGGCCACTCCAAGTAGTGGTGGGAAAAGAGCATCCAAGCGGGGCAGCAACTACAGTCAAGAAGAAGATATCCAGCTTTGCAAGTCTTGGATCAGTATCAGCTTTATTTGAATGGAGTTGTATCTGAATTTGAGTTGCTATCTATTTGAATGGAGTTGTATCCAAGTAAATCATATTTTTGTAATGTATTAAGCTGGAGCATACTATTGTTTGAGTTACACTGTAGTGTTCGATTGGCCACCACCCAAAACCTGAATGAGTCTTGAGTCTGAACCTGAAACTGTCTCTGCCTGAAGAGACTGCATCTGAATGTCTGGTCTTTTCCGGTCGTCCAACAAGGTTAACGACATGAATTTCTGTTTTTTTGTGCTGTCAGTACTTGAAGTTTATGTGAACAGAGATTAATGTCATTGAGTTTCATTTATCCTCAATTCTTGGTGGGAATTCATTTAAGCACTTCTGCATATGGCATACATGGTTTTGTATATGCTCACAGGTGCTGCTTGGCTTATGGGCAATTCTTGGTGGGAATAACAGTAAGGTGCTGCTTGGTGGGATGAGATGTCACTCGATTTTCTTTTTGTTTGCCAAGGAGCTTACTAGTGAGCTGCAGGTTGTGACAATCCAAGACCATGAGGCTGAATTGACAATCATTCACTGAACTCAGCTTTCATTCGCTGAACTGAAAAGGCTTCAAGAGCTACAACTGTATCATACATTTGCTGAAGCTATGTGCATAACTTCATCATGGATTATGGACTAATACTGAACTGAAGCTACAACTAATACTGAAAAAATTAAAAAAAAATGCGCCAGGCTGGATTACAGAAACTCCACGCCAATAAAAAAACTAAGGACTCAATCAAAACTTGAACTTCATCATGAAAAGGCTTCCATAGCTTCACGGTTATTTCTCCAAGTAGCAATCTGAACTGGCTTCAGTTTCTTCAGTTTGCCTGGGAGCTTACTGATTTAGTTTGCTTGAGGTAAATAACAGTTGGTCTCGCCTGTCGACCTGCACAGGAATACAGTAGTATCTCCTCCTTGATGAACTGCCTGTCAACTGATTCGCCTATCATCCTGTCAACTGATTCGCCTATCAACTGCAAGATTGTTTGCATCAACATGTTAATTCAGACTTCAATATTTGATAGATGTTGTGTAATCTTTTCTTACATCTATGGTACCTTAAAACCCATATCTTTTTTAAAAAAAACATTAAAACCTATATCTAGGCATCACTAAAATGTTCCACAAATTCTGAAGCCCTCCTCTGAACTAAAGAATCACTTCAACATTTATAAGGCCTGTGCATCTCTGCCAGCAGCATTGCGAGTACACAATCACTTCAACACAATGCAATAATATTTGCAGTAAGAAACAGCTAAATATACAACAGCAATCATTTGCAGTACACAATCAAGATAGTTGGGGAAAAAATCGCTAATACCTTGACTCTGGCATGAACGAAGAGGCCAAGAAGTCAAGAACGTTCAGTAGATGGAGATCCTGGAGCTGCAGGTATCGATCGCTTGCGGTCCCATGATTTTGCAATTCAGATGCTTGCCTAGCAGCAGCCTGAGGCAGGGGAGAGCATGTGACGGCGGGCGATGCCGAGCAGCAGCCGACGCGGCGCCGGGAGGAGGCGAAGGCGGAGGAGGCGGAGGCGCCGCTAGGCGGAGAAGGTGGTGATAGTGCCGTGCCAGCATGGCAGGTGGCACGTCTCGGGGGCGAGCACCGCAGCCGGGGCAGAGCGCGACCGCGGCGGGCAGCATGGAGGCCGGGGGCAGGCACGCGGCGACCGCGGCGCGGCGGGCGAGGGCGCGACGGGGCGGCGGCTCGTGCTGGGGCGGACAGGACGAGGAGACGCTGACAGTGGGTCCTGCTGATATGAAGGGCGAAATTTGTGAGGCCCGTTGGAGTTGAGCTCTGATTTTGGCCCTCAAATTTTGTAGGCCAGCTCTCAAATGGAGAAATAAGGACTTGATTTTGGGCCTTGCTGGAGATGCTCTAAGAAGTCTTTGAGCGAGTGGCCTGTCATGACATGCTCTGACGCTCATGCTTCGCACACAAAGTCTTTCTCTTCAACCAAATGGGTCAGCCTCTTTTCGCTATAATATATATGTTTTCCTTAATACTACCTACATCTGTGTTCCTTAATTCATAAGAAACACGTACCTGCTCACGCGCTTGGTTTTGACGACTCGCCATGAGCACACTATAGATGGCCATTCGGGCCGCTCGGCCCAGCCCTGGCACGGCCCCGCCCTAGACCATTCTTTATCGGGTCGTGCGTAGCCCGGCCCAATATCCCACCAGGTTGTGCCGTGCTAGCCCACGGGCTCTCCCGATGGCCCAAGCACGGGCCCACGGGCCTGTTTCGTGCCGGGTCGGGCCGGCAGAGCCCGGCACTACAGCACAGGACGGGCTGCCCGAAGCCCGCCGGCGTCGTGGTCGTCCGCCGCACCTCCCTCCTGCTGCGCGCCTACGCCCGCCGGGGCGAACAGGGGCTGGCAGCGAGGGGCGGGCGCGAACGGCGGCTGGTGGGGAGGGGCGGGCCGTGTGGGTGCTGGTGGCGACGGGGCGGCGAGCGACGGCATTGGGGACGAGAAAGGCGAGAAGGGGCCGGCAGCAAAGGGCGGGGCCGAGGGGCGAACACCGGCGTCGGGAAGGTCAGGGCGGGCGCCTATCGGTGGCGAGGGGCAGAGGGAGCGGCGGCCGAATGGGCGGACTCGAGAAGGCGGCGGCCGGCGGGGCGGAGACGAGGAGGAGGCGGCCAGCGAGGCGAAGACAAGGAGGCGGCGGGCGCGGAGTCGCGGTCACGGGCCGTGAGCATCTCGCCTTCTCGCAGTCGTAAAGAGAGGACACGAGGCGGCGCCGCCGGCCGGCGGGGCGAGCGAATCGGGGCGACGCTGCATCCGGCAAATGGCGACCGGAGGGCGCTGCACCGACGCCCGACGGCGGTGGGGGTGCGGAGGGGCTAGAGTCTATATACCTGCTTGGGCTGGATGGGCTGGGTGGGCGTTGGAGTTAGCGGGCTGCCATCGGGCCGGCCTGCTAACTCCGTGCTGGGCTGTGCCAGCCCACGGGCGGGGGTGACGGCCCAAGCCTGAGCACGGTTGACGGGCCGAGCTAGCCCGGGCACGGTAGGGAGCGGGCCGTGCTTTGCTTGGGTCAGGCCAAATTCGCCGTGCTTTGGATGGGCCAACGGGCTGTGGGCTGCATAGACAACTATAGAGCACACACGCATGTACTAGAGAATATATAATAATTCCCTCTCTAGTATCATGCGAATAATTAACTGCACTTACATTTCGTCTCTATAAACACACGTACAGAAGATTGGACCGATAGATTTTACTTAAATTAATAAAATCACCACATGTGTGTTGTCATCCGTTATTTGGCGCAATATCAAGAGTGTAAATTGGATTTTTCTCTAATAATAATAATAATGTCGACCCACCCACGCAGAATAACATGTAACTGTCGTTTATTTATTTGCAAGAAAATAAATAAGGTAGTACACGGTACGTGTGTGAACGCGTACGGATGTCATCAGTTTGTTTCTACGAGTAGTCGTGTGTAGTAGTATGTGCTAGCTAGAGAATGTTTCTTCGATCTTCTTGCTTTCGTTTATACCAAGGATACGACTGATTGATACTAGATGCATGCTACGGCCGGCGGAGACCAAATTTAACAGTTTTAATTTATTTATTTATTTTGGCCTAAGAATTTTGACGCGTTTCTCCCACCTAATTATATATTTCTAACAAATATCTTTATTTGTGAGATATGATGATACACAACTTTGTAAAATATTTTTATTTGTGAGATATGATGATACACAACCTTGTAAAATATTTTGTCCAAACTCCACTTCGTTTGTGAGATATAAAAATAACAAATTTCTAGCCAGAAAGCTGCCCAAATGATTTGTTAGAAATTTGTTATTTTTATATCTCACAAACGAAGTCGAGTTTGGACAAGATATTTTACAAAATTGTATATCATCATATTATCTAAATGTGTGATTTTTTGGTAAAATTTAGATGACTTTTTTGCTGTGATTTGCACAGATTTTTATAAAATTGTGGTTTGCACCAGATACTGTTGGCTACTTGTTCATCGTGATGATTAAAAAGAATTGTGTGCTCACCCATCTGTGCTGTGGTTACATACAGTGGCAGATGCAGGATTGGAGGCAAGGGGGGCTGAAACAATAGAGATGTTGATTTATGTGAAGATTTAATGGTGATTTGGAGATTTTGCTACAGTGTTTTACTTGTAATTAGGGGAGCTTAGGGGGGCTTGAGCCCCCCTAGCCCCCCTCCTGTATCCGCCCCTGGTTACATAGTACAATAATGGTGCTGGCGGCGGAGTCGTTGGTCGGCGGCGACGCTGCTGATGCCCCCGCCGCCGCCTACGGCTACGGCTGGGCCGGGGTGTGGTCCACGCTCGCCAGCCTGCTCTTCCTGTGGTCCATGGTGCAGGACCACCTCCCTTTCCAGCTCCAGGACCACCTCGCCGCCCTGGCGCGCCGCATCCTCGCCGCCGTCTCCCCCTACGTCACCATCACCATCGACGAGCACGCCGCCGACTCCTTCGCCCGCAGCGAGGCCTACCTCAGCGCCACCTGCGCCGCCCGCGCCGCCAGGCTCCGCGCTGACCTCCCCGACGGCAGCGACCGCGTCAGCGGTCAGCCTCGCCGTCGACGACCACGTCGCGCCAGGCTCTGCTGGCGCAAGACCAAGACGCTCCGCCGCGCCAACGTCATCGCCTGGAACCCGCGCGAGGAGGAGCGCCGCGCCTACCGCCTCACCTTCCACCGCCGCCACCGCGCGCTCGTCGAGGCCGCCTACCTGCCGCACGTCCTCGCCGAGGGCCGCGCCGCCACCGTCAGGAACCGCCAGCGCCGCCTCTTCACCAACAACACCAGCGCCGACTGGGGGGCCGCCGGCGCCGAGGACGGGCCCCGCGTCTGGAGCCACGTCAAGCTGGAGCACCCATCCACCTTCGCCACGCTCGCCATGGACCCGGCCAGAAAGCGGGAGATCGTCGACGACCTCGAGATGTTCCGCGACGGCAAGGAATACTACGCGTCGGTGGGCTAGGCCTGGAAGCGCGGCTACCTGCTGTTCGGGCCCCCGGGCACCGGCGAGTCCACAATGATCGCCGCCATGGCCAACTTCCTCGACTATGACGTCTACGACCTCGAGCTCGCCAAGGTGAAGAGCAACACCGAGCTGCGCAGGCTCTTCATCGAGACCACCGGCAAGTCCATCATCGTCATCGAGGACATCGACTGCTCCATCGACCTCCCCGGCAAGCGCAAGAAAAGCAACAACAAGAATGACAAGAAGATGCCGTGGGACGACAACGATGGCGACGACAAGGACGGCAAGGTCACGCTCCAGGATGGACATGCACATCGACCACGAGCTGTTCGGCGAGGTCCGGCGGCTGCTGGAGGAGGTGAGCATGACTCCGGCGGACGTGGCGGAGAACCTGATGCCCAGGTCGAAGAAGAAGGACGTGGATGCCTGCCTTGGGAAGCTTGTCAAGGCGCTCCAGGAGGCCAGATGCGTGACTTGAATGTGGCAGTGGGCCGAGCCTGAGCGTGTATACGGGCGAGATGCGGTATGCACGAGCGAGGCATGGGCCAAGTGGTGTGTGGATGACCGACCGGCCCGGCAGCAGCCAATGCATTGCACGAATCTCTATTTGACTATTTCAATTCCTAAAAGAAAAAGAATCTTTATTTAAAAGAAGAAGAAATGTATAAGAAGAAATGTATGAATCATGCATGCATATGACGCAGGCAGCATGATATCTTAACCATGGCGTCATGCTTATTTGTGGTCAATATAATTACCTCTGCTAGACATAATTTAATATGTATCATGACGTATGCAGCGTATATAGATTGTCGTATTAGATCACGTGAAATAGTTTATTGCTCCGTCGGTTTCAAATTATAGGTTATTTTTTTTGACTACTCATTTTATTAAAAAAATTTGTGCAAAATAGCACTTCTTTTTTGTGATGACTTGCTTTACCAATACAAATTCTTTAAAAATGACTATACTTGCTCAACTTTTTTGAATAAAATGAGTGGTCCAAAAAGTCAAACGACTTATAATTTGTAACGGATGAGTAATAATTAATAAACTTGATAGACCATACGTATATGCAGCACGAGGCAAATTATTTGATGATTCTTCTATGATCGATCTCCGGCCGAGAATGGGCAATTAAATTAATATGCAAGGTAGGTGTACGTAGTTGAAGATCAATGACGACGCACGCGCGCATTTGGGCAGCGGCTGAATAATCTTCAAAGCAAGCAAAATTTTCATTTGCTACCTGCTTTAGTCTCCATCAGTCGCCTCTCCCTCACCCGGTCGATCCTTCCGACAAGACAACAAACAGCTAGCCGTCGTTGACTACTCTAGCTAATTAATAAGCAGCTCCGATCGCCAGCCATGGCGTCAAGAATGAAGCCTCATCGTGGTGAACTTGCAGTAGTGCTGACCAGCGTATGTACCCCAGCTGGACCTGGATGACCATCGTCTATCTTCGATCGACATGCATGCACGGCTCATCACTGATCACTCATGGCAGCATGTGTGATCTTTATTCGTTTGAACGGACCATATCCTGCTCTCGGCCTGCCTCGTCATCATCAGATCGGCCTGCATCCTCATGACGCAGCCGTATATTATATTATTTGCACACGACACGCGTCAAAGTTTGATGACATATAGTTAAGCACGAACTCGTGGCTCTTGCCTATATAACATATGCGATCGATGACAGATTTAGTGATCAGTGCCCAGCATCTCTGTTCGATCGGGGTGTTGACTCTTAATAGCTCATATAATATAATTAATTAATGTTTGAGCAACAAGAATTAAAGTTAAATTTTAGTCCGGACTAAAATTCAATTCTAGATTTTGAAATGCCAGATTAATCGTATACATTGTTATGTCGTCTCATCATGGTTTTCATGGACCAGATTAAAGTCTACCTAATAAAACGCGCATGCAGGAGATATGTTAAGAAGCAGAAAGAAAGGGGTAGGATCGGAAACCCAATCCATGACGTACTTGGGCGCGCGGTTTGAATTTGAATTCTGAAAGCATGCATGCAAAAATTATGTATTCTGCCGTTGATCTGCTCCGACAAGGGCCGTCCGCAGCTACGTCTCACCTGCTCCGGATCCTTCGCCTTCATTACCAGCACGATAAGCCGTTGACTCAAGTCAACTCCCTACTAGGTATGGCTAGAGAACCGGCCGGTTGCACGCAACAAGTACGATGTCTATATAAACCAACACCCAGCAGCAGCTGAGCAGCAGGCATCATCTGAGAGTGAGACTGAGAGATCGATCGATCGAGCAGCTAGCTAGCTAGCTTAGCTATAGGAAGCAGCAGGCACTCTACACATGATGGCGGGGATGGACAAGTGGACCGGGTTGGGGTCGGCGCTGGCGAGCTTCCTCTTCCTCTGGTCCATGGTGCAGAGCCACCTCCCCGTCGCCTTCCGCCACCGCCTCTCCACCTGGGCCACCAAGCTCGCCTCCCTCTTCAGCCCCTACCTCCACGTCACCATCTCCGAGTACGGCGCCGAGCGCTTCAGCCGCAGCGACCTGTTCCTCGCCGTCGAGGCCTACCTCTCCGACGCCTGCACCCGCCGCGCGCGCCGCCTCAAGGCCGAGCTCGGCAAGGACAGCAAGAACCTCCAGGTCTCCGTCGACGACAACGACGAGGTCACCGACACCTTCAGGGGCGCCACCATCTGGTGGTACGCCGCCAGGAAGCTCCAGAGGTCGCAGGTCATCAGCTTCTACCCCGGCCAGGACGAGCGCCGCTTCTACCAGGTCGTCTTCCACCGGCGCCACCGCGACCTCGTCGTCGGCTCCTACCTGCCCCACGTCCTCGAGGAGGGCCGCGCCGTCACCGTCCGGAACCGGCAGCGCCGCCTCTTCACCAACAACCCCAGCAGCGGCTGGAACCCCTACCGCAGCGGCAAGGGCGTCTGGAGCCACGTCCCGTTCGAGCACCCGGCCACCTTCGCCACGCTCGCCATGGACCCCGCCGACAAGGAGGCCATCGTCGACGACCTCGAGGCGTTCCGGGACGCCAAGGACTACTACGCCAAGGTCGGCAAGGCGTGGAAGCGCGGGTACCTGCTGCACGGGCCCCCGGGCACCGGCAAGTCCACCATGATCGCCGCCATGGCCAACCTGCTCGACTACGACGTCTACGACCTCGAGCTCACGGCGGTGAAGAACAACACCGAGCTGCGCAAGCTCTTCATCGAGACCACCGGCAAGTCCATCATCGTCATCGAGGACATCGACTGCTCCGTCGACCTCACCGGCAAGCGCAGCAAGGCGGACAAGAAGAACAAGTCGTCGTCGTCCGAGGACGACGGCAATAATAATCCCAAGCTGCCGGCGGACCCCGACAAGGACGACGGCACCAAGGTCACGCTCTCGGGGCTGCTCAACTTCATCGACGGCCTCTGGTCGGCGTGCGGCGGCGAGCGCATCATCATCTTCACCACCAACCACAAGGAGAAGCTGGACCCGGCGCTGGTCCGGCGAGGCAGGATGGACAAGCACATCGAGATGTCCTACTGCGGCTTCGAGGCCTTCAAGGTGCTCGCCGGCAACTACCTGGACATCACCGACCACGAGCTGTTCGGCGAGATCCGGCAGCTGCTGGGGGAGGTGAACATGACTCCGGCGGACGTGGCGGAGAACCTGATGCCCATGTCCAAGAAGAAGAAGAGGGACAACAACGCGTGCCTGGAGGGTCTAGTGGAGGCTCTGAACAAGGCCAAGCAGGAGGCAAAGGCCAAGGCGGATGCGGAGGCCAAGGAAGCCAAGGAGAAGGCGGAGGCGGAGGCCAAGGCCAAGGAGGAGGAGGAAGCGAAGAAAGGCCAAGGAGGAGATCAAGACCAAGGGAAGGAGGACAAAACGTCGGAGTCCACGGAAGGAAAGATGAGCAATGGAGAGATCAAAGGATCGGAGCAGGTGACAAGTGACAACTAATAATTAAGGTAATAATGAGCTTGTTTATTGGTACGTGATGGAGAAGGCTACATAATTGAATTACTTATGGAACAAATGACCTTTCGCACCCAAAAACACATGTGCAAGCCTGCCAATCAAATCCAGGAGAGCCTAGCAAGTGGTGGAGGGGATGGATCTTTTAGTTCCCCTGTGTTCGGATTCTGACTGACGCCGCCCCTCTCAATCCTCAGCGTTCAAGAGAAGAGCTAGCACATCAATCAGCTACTAGTCTAAGGTCTGTTATGCCGGATGCGCTACATCTACAGCTACAGGCCGTCAATGCAACTTTTGCTATGTGCTATATGAAATTTCCTATATATCCTTCCAGTAATATTTAATCTAGTGAAAAAAATCGCCTTTGTTTTCTGCAGTGCTGTTATTTTCTATTCATCGAGGAGGTACTTTTACATTTGTAATGGCAAGTAGCAGTCAAGATTGCTTCCTCTTCCATGTATATCACTAGAACATTGCGCGGCGTTGCCGCGCAGAAATATGCCCTCCAGTTCAGGTTTATTTTAAAAAATTGAACTGCAAAAAGTCCGGGGGGATTTTCGTAAAATTGGTAGACTGCATGGGTTATTTGGTAAATTTGGCGTCGACGGAGTACCTGTCGATTACTGAAAAGTTCAAGGGGTTTTTCATAAAATTGATGGACTTCAGAATCATTTTAATAAAGTCCAGGTTTTTTTTACAAATTTCATGGAGTACGACACGATTACTAAAAGTTTAGGTTTTTTTTTAAAGTAAGGCTCCACAAAGTCCGAGGGGTTTTCCATTAAATTGATGGACTCCGTGTTCATGGAGTACGACACGATTACTAAAAGTTCAGGGTTTTTTTAAAGTAAGGCTCCACAAAGTCCGAGGGGTTTTCCATTAAATTGATGGAGTCCGTGTTCATTTTAATAAAGCTCAGGTTTTTTTTGCAAAATTTACGTCCCTATCTATTTCTGGCCGTCGGATCGCAATCTGACGGCCGATGTTTTCCGGCCTACGTGGCCCATCTCCCTGGCCAGGACCGCGACGCGGTTTCAGTATTGAAAGATTTCCTGCTCACCATTCGCTATCATCCAGCTGGGACTGCGTGCGTGCGACCCAGCTTGTAAACAAAAACAAGGAAACATGACTATATGCATCGATCCCATTCAGCTCAAAATTAAAGACCATGTATCATGTATGTTCTCCCTCTTCTTGAAATGAAAAAAAGTATGTTGAGGCCATACAAACCATGGCATGCTATACTATATACATCACTTGCAAAAACAGACAGTTTAGGTTGTTGCAACATGTGCAGTGTACATCCATCTCATTTCTCAAGGAAAGACTGCAACCTTGCGTATACCACCTGCCTATAGAACTTCCTCGTTCTGATATACAGCACAAATGCAACGGCAGACCCAAACAAGCACACGCAGGCCATGATCATAAAAGATAGCGCAAAGCAGTGCTTACCATGGCAGGCATGCTCATCCCGCGGCGACTCCATGTCATATATGTAACCCACAACCCGGACCGAGAGGATGTAAGACCCAACGGGGCTTGCAACGGCCACCATGTTGAAGATGGTGCCAAAGTGGTTCAGCCCAAAGATCTCAGACGTTATGCTTGGCATGAGCGCCCACTGGCACCCATAGCACAGGCCAACGAGCACGGAGCCGATGTAGAGCGATGCAGGAAGGCCGGAGGAGATGATGGCATGACCCGCACTCATGATCAACAGCGTGGTGCCTATGAAGAATGGCCTGCCAACTCGCAGGCGAAGGAAATGGTCGGATATGAAGCCTGCGCCAAACCTCCCTGAGAAGTTCCAGATGCTCCAGAGCGACACCAGTGTGCTGGTCTCCTTGCTCGTGTAGCCAAGGGAGCTGCCGATCTGGCTGATATTGTTCACTGTGGCCAGACCCGATCCCATCCCGCAAGCCATTGCTAAGAAAAGCAACCAGAAGTTCAGTTTGCCCATGGCCTGTAGCACATTCAGGTTTTCTTTGCCTGCAGACAGGTCTAGGCTAGATCCCCCAAGCGCAGTGCCTGAGCCGGCACTGTCAGATCCTTCTGCCACCTCTTCCCGGAGCAATCCGATTCTTTGTTCTGAAGTTAATTCCTCATGCTGCATTGATTCTGGCTTCTGGGCCTTTAGAGCAACGGCTACTGGAGATAAGACTAGCAGCAGGAGTATCACAAAACAAACACTCTGCACAGCTGAAGTTATCGTGAACACTTGATCACAGATTATGATGACCATTAGGTATGTGGCAACAGTAACAGCGATGAGAGAGAAAGCATCTAGGAACTTCTTGTTGTACCGTTCATGTGCGTTGTGGACGTCGACAAAATACATGAGCATCAAAGTGATGGCTGTGGGCAAAATTGCCAGCATCAGTATGAACCTGGTAGGATCAACATGGAGAGTGCGGTATATTTGGACAAGTATTGCCCCACTTAGGCCTAGAAACCCCTGTTGCAAAAGTACAAAAGTTGAATTCAGGTAAGCTGGGGAGAGAGAAAAAAAACACTGCCAGCATCAGTATGGAAGTGTTTGGATCAATAGGAATTTTCTGTTCTGGGACCGTGGGAGTTAACAGAGCAGAATATGATGCACTACAGTGGTTGAGTCAAATCATCAATTCTGATAAATATTATGCTGCACCACAATTTTAAGAAACAAATGCGCCATAAGAGTGAACTTCTGAGAATTAAAGAATTGATGAAGGCTAGGCTTGGTGTCCTGGCTATATGCTGTGTAGTCAAAACAAAATTCACAGGGCACTCTTGACAATTTAGAGTTTTATGATGATTATATTGCAAAGAAGGTTTGAGGAGTACAGAGGCAGATGATAGAATCTCTGAGATGATTCGGTCAGTTTGAGGAGTACAGAGGCAGGGTCCCATTGATGGGTCAAAGGCAATGTCATCCATATTGTCCTATTACATGGTCACATGCATATGTTGTTTGCCTTTACAGTACAGCATGACGTGCTAAAATAGAGCTGTGTGACTAGTGGCTGAATTGAGTGAAACTTATATGCAGCACGGGGAACAGTAAAATACATTTAAATTTTGAAGGTGCCACTTTGAAAGCATCTCTGAAGCTATTTGGGTAGCTAGAGGCAACATCCGAAGCTATTGAATGGATGAATATCAATTGTGTGGATTGAAACATACATAGCCTTGCGTTGGGTTTGGGGACGACTGAGCAGAGCAGAGTAGCAGAGCAAAGAAGAGCAGAGGAGAGGAGAGGAGAGGAATACAGAAAATCATAGGGTAAAAATGACCTGCCTTCATGATGCCGATGACCGTGCCTCGGCGATCGGGGAAGTTCTCGACGGCGAATACGACATCGGCGGTGTTGAAGAAGGTCTGCGCCTGCGCGGCGAGGAGCATGTAGACGCACATGAGCGGGAGCGGCGCGGGCGCGATCCCGGCGACGGCGAGCCACATGGGGAGGTACCCGGCGGCGCAGAGGACGGCTCCCGCGAGGAGGACGAGCCATGGGCGGCGCCTGCCCTCGGGC